>NW_007259416.1:135915-159809 GCF_000164805.1 Carlito syrichta
AACCCGTGGGCTCAGGCAATTCACTCACCTCGGCCTCCCAAAGCGCGGGATTACAGACTGAGCCACCGAGCCCGGCTACTCTTCAATAGTCTACCTTTTTTTCTTTTGTTCTACTTTCTGAGTGTATTCTTCAAGTTTATCTTCCAGCCCCTATATATATATATATTTTTTTTTTTTTTAATATTTCTACTACAAGTGATTCACTTCCAAGAATGTTTTATTTATTTATTTATTTACTGAGTAGGGGTCTCACTCTGTTGCCCAGGCTGGAGTGTAGTGGCACGATCATGGCTAACCGCAGCCTTGACTTCCTGAGTTCAAACAATCTTTCCATCTCAGCCTCCTGAGTAGCTGGGACTACAGACACGTGCCACCATGCCTAGCTAATTTTCAAATTTTTTGTAGAGAGGAGATCTCACTATGCTGCCCACGCTGGTCTCAAACTCCTAAGTTTAAAAGATTCTCCAACTTTGGCCTCCCAAAGTGCTGAGATTACAAGCGTGAGCCATCATGTCAGGTCCAAGAATATTTTCTTATGTTACTGTCTCCTCTGTTTTTATTTTATGTCATTTCTTGTCACTCTGAAGATATCAATGATAATTATATTGACATTTTCCTCTGCTCTGCACTGTCCTTGGGCATTTGTATTCTGTAGATTTGCGGCTCTACTTTTTCACATAAGAGGCTTTCCTCAAATGCCTCCTAGTAATCCTCAACTGCTCATTCATATTCAGAACTGGGGTGAGGTTGACTGGAAGCTCTGTGGCAGGGCTTGTCACCACAGTATGATCTGGGACAAGCCGGCTTTTTCCTAGGGCCTCCTGAATGTCAGTATCTGGAAGGAGCAGAGGTTCTTCACTTTCTCTAAGACCATTCAGTGCCTTGCTATGGCTTTCATGGGGGAAAGGGGGCCAGGAGTCTCACCACTCAGTATGCAGACTAATTACCCCGTTGCAGTGTCACACCTCGGCCTGGTCTCTTCTGCTAGGCTTGCAATTCCCAAGCCCAGAGCCCCTCTGGTTTTTAGAGAATAAGCCCTGCTATGATGGGGGAGGAGGGTTGGAAGGGGGATAATCCCCTTGTTGCCTGTGGCGGAAGAGGGAACCAGGGAGGTTAACTGCTCTTATGGAGACTTTGAAACAAAACCCTGATTTTTAACCTCGCCCTGGCGCTGCCTTGCAAAATACCAGGTGCCTCCGACTCCTGAGCCTTTCAGGGATTCTATGGCACAATCTGCTTGCTTTTTACTGGTTCCTCCCTTCCCCCCTCTGGCAGGCCTGTAAGTTCTCTCTCTTTTGCTAATTCAGTCACCACTGACCATCTGTTTTCTTATCCTCTAAAATGTTGTTGGTATCATACATCTACTATTAATTCCATTCAAATTCCATTTGTCCTATGAGTCTAAACTTTTTAATTCCCTTACTGTACTTTTGGTATTATCTGAGCAGAAATAAATACATGTGCTTAATGCATCATGTTTAACCAGAAGCCATGAAGATGATTTTTAAAGAAGTAATAAGAATGATGGCCAGGCACAGTGGCTCATGACTGCAATCCCAGCAGCACTTTGAGAGGCCGAGGCAGGAGGACAGCTCGAGCCCAGGAGTTCAAGACCAGCCTAGACAACATAGCAAAACCTCATCTCTACAAAAAATAGTAAGTTTTAAAAATTAGCTTTGGCATGGTGGCATGTGTTTATAGTCTCAGCTACTCGGAAGGCTGAGACGGAAGGATCACCTGAGCCCAGGAGGTGAAGGCTAAGGTGAGTAGTGATTGTATCAATGCATTCCAGCCTGGGCAGCAAAGCGAGACAACAACTCAAAAAATATTAAAATTAAAATTAAATAAAATAAGAATGACATGACATTGTATCTGTAGATTATATACAAGAGTATGTTATAGATAACATTATAAAATTATGTCCAAGAATATACTTAAAAAATAAAAGTCGGATCTGTCAAACACTAAGCATATGCCAAGAATTATGCTAGATGCTATGAAAGACTCCCAAAGACTGAAAGACAGCCATACTGTCATTTTCTTTTCTTTTTTTTTTTTCCTTTCTTTTTTTATTTTTAAATTTTAAAGACGTGGGGTACAATTCAGGGTTAGGTATACAAATGTTCATTATGCAGATACCCTCGTTGATGAGGTGTGCCCCCACCTAGCCTGGCAGTTTTCCACTACTGCCAATCCCTTTCTTATTGTATTATGATCATTTTTCAAGGTTCGCTTACGAGTGAAAATGTGGTACTCAGTTCTTTGTTTCTTTGATAGATCACTCAGTATCACAGACTCTGAGTCTACCCAAGTTGCTGTGAAGTTCATAATTTTGTCCTTTATGGCTGCGTAATATTCCATCATGTATATGCACCACATTTTTTTATCCAGTCTTCTTTCAGTGGGCAGCACAGTTGGTTCTGTACATGCATGTTTATTGCAGCATTATTCACAATAGCAAAAACTGCCATTTTTCAAGGCTTTATTCTACCTAATGTATGCCAGTACCATCATTTATAGAAGCAATCTCATATTCTTCTAAATTTAGCATGTTTCCAATTTTTCATTAATAAAAATATCATCATGAACATAATTATATAAATCTTCTTGTGCTTAAGGGAATATTTCTGAAGGACAAAATGCCTAGAAATAGACTTGCTCAACCAAGAAATACAGGCATTTTAGAAGATTACCGAATAACCCCCAAGAAAAGCTGTATTAATTTCCATTATTCATACCCTCTCTTATACTGGATGCCTATCAATACTTATCCATCTGGTAGCAAAAAAAAAAAAAAAAAGAAAGAAAGAAAAAAATGACATAATTGTTTTAATTTCACAGTGAACATTTGCACAGGAAAGCTGAGTTTACCAAATGTGGCAGAGGTCAGATACATGGTGGTGGATAGAAGAAACTACATCCAAGATAACTTTAAGGTTTCAAGCCCCACAGGTGCCATCCAGAATAGAAAGGCTGTGCGATGGAGAGAAAGGTTTTGTGAAGTTTTGCTTTAAAGAGAAGTAGGGCAGAGGGACAGAGGGTATGTAGCAAGATTGGTTTTGAACATATCAAGTTTAAGATATTTGAAGCACATGTTGCAATATCAAAAGGCAGTTAGGGCCGGGAGCAGTGGCTCATGCCTGTAATCTCAACACTCTGGGAGGCCAAGATGGAAGAATCGCTTGAGCCCAGGAGTTTAAGACCAGTCTGGGCAACATAGTGAGACCTTGTCTCTATAAAAAAAAATTTAAAAATTAGCCAGGTGTGGTGGCACATGCTCGTAGTCCCAGCTGCTCAGGAGGTTAAGGAGAAGGAACGCCTGGGCCAAGGAGGTTGAGGCTGTGGTAAGTTCTGATCATGTACTTCAGCCTGGGCGACAGAGTGAGACTCTAACTCAAAAAGAAAAAAAAAAAGACTGTTAGAAGATGGTTTGAGGGGGAGAGGAAGACATTTGAAAAGGCCCAGGTCTCTCAAGAAAGAGGACATCTGATCAGAAAGACGGGACATGGAAAAAGTTTTACAAGAGAAAACAGTCTGGGGCCACGGATGACTGTCTTACTCTAGCCAGATGGCTCACAAATATGTAGCCTCAAATAGAGAGGAGAAAGGAAGAGGGTGTGGGAAGGGCTTGGGGTGCCAGAAGCTACAACCCAAGGGCACATCTTTGGGTTGGTGGTTAGAAGCATCTCTGCAAAAGAGGCACCTTCATTATTTCCACAACCGTGCGCCCAAGCCTGCCAGGAACCTAGCTAGCTTTGCTTATGAAGTCTTTTCAAAATAACTAAATACATTGTTACCCTGAAAAAAAAGCTTTTCACAAAAATGTAAATGAAACTAAAAACAAAAGAAAAGTGGACAAGCTAAGTTATTGAAGAAAAACCTCAGGATTCCCAGAGGAGCATTTAGTCAGCTGGAGAAAAGACAGTGATTCACTTTGCTCAGATGGTGTGACATTTAAATTAAATGTTCTGTGACAACAACACATTTAAGAAAAATCATAAAAAGAAGACACTAGTAGATAGGAAGAAGAAGATTGGAGAGAGACTAAGAAAGAACTCACTAGTCCAGACTGCACGAAACTGGCACAGATGTCTTGAAAAGTTACCGTGGGGTAAGGTAATTAAGTTCAAATACGGCTGGCGCTTCCTCCATGCCCTCCCGTTCAGTTCTGTTCTTGTGTTGTCCAATGCAAAGTTTGGGTTATTCATAAAATGAGAAAACCTGAGTGTCACCAAGCACCCTTTCCTCAATGCTTTTAGCTGCCTGAAGGGATGGTTGATGTTGACAAGGAGGTGTGATCTTGTGGTTTTTCAATTCAAGGAGAAGCTGGTTCTTAAAACTGAAAAGTTCTATCAGGCCAGCTATGGCAGTTCTGCTTTTATCATTTCCCACTTGGCCACAAGCCTCAGGTGGGGTCCTGATGTTTCTTTGAGATCTTAGACTCCATTCAGACCAAAGATTTTTTTTTTTTTTTTTGAGTTGGAGTCTCACTGTGACACCCAGACTGGGGAGTGCAGTGGCACGCTCCCGGCAACTGCAGCCTCGCCCTGCTGGGCTCTGGCAATCCTTCCGCCTCAGCCTTCCAAGTAGCCGGAACTACAGGTGTGGGCTACTATGTCCGGCTTATTTTTGATTTATTGTAGAGACAAGGTCTCGCCAAGTTGCCCGGGCTGCTCTCGAACCTGTGGGCTGGTCTCGAACCTGTGGGCTCAGGCAATCCACTCGCCTCGGCCTCCCAAAGTGTTAGGATTACAGCCTGGCCTTTTTTTTTTTAACTAAGTGAACTATCACAGAAACAAAGAACTGACTACCGCATAAGCAGGCCCTGATCACTGGTCATGAGCACAGAGCGGGGAACAGCAGCCCTGGATACTGTTGGAGGGAAGGAGGAGGGATAAGGCACATACATCAACATACTGAATACTAGGTGTGTCAGTGGGGAGAGAGGACGCCTTAGAAGTCCAAATGCCACCTGCAGGCAATTTTTCTTATGTAGTAAATCCTCACTTGTACTCCAAAACTCAATAAAATAAAAATAAAATGATAAACTTTATTGAGGTATGACTTTCAAGTCATACAACTCACTCATTTTAAAGTGTACATTTCAACGATTCTTAGTAATTTTATGAAGTTGTGCAAACATCATCACAATTTTAGAACATTCCCATCACACCAAAAAGATCTCTGATGCCCATTTGCAGTCATTGCCTATTTCTACCCCCAGCCTCAGGCAACCACGAATCTGCTTCCTGTCTCTATAGAGTTGCCTTTTCTGGGCATTTCTTATGAACAGAATCATACAATATGTAGTTTTTTACATCTGGCTTCTTTCACTTAGTGCAGTATCTTTAAGGTCCATCCATGTTGTAGCATGAATTAGTACTGCATTCTTATTATGGCTGAATAGTATTCCATTGAATGAATATACTACATAATATTTATCTATTCATCCAATTGATGGGTATTGGAAATACATTTAATCTTGGGTTCCTAATAATAATACTTCTATGAAGATCTTTGTATAAGTCTTTATGTAGATGCATGGTTTCATTTCTCTTGCACCTAAGAGTGCAGGTCCTGGGTCATATTATAAATGTTTAACTTTAAAATATTCCAAAGTGGTTGCACTATTTTACAGTCCAACCAGCAGAAGAGTTCCAGTTTCTCCACATCCTCATCAACACTTGTTATTATCAGTGTTTTTGATTATAGCCAGCCTAGTGAGTATGAAGTACTATCTTATTCTAACGACAAATGATGCTGAACATCTCTTCATGTGCTTACTGACCACTTATATATCTTCTTTGGTGAAATGTCTACCCAAATCTTTTGCCTGCTTTTAAAAATTTAAAAACTTTTAAAATACAAATAGAAAGAAAAACATCCAGTTTAACATGTAATAAAAATGAGTATCTGAGTCACATTGCAAAATCTGATTTCAAACATCCATTTTATGCCAAGAGTGAGCAGCAAGGTAACCCTCACAAGCTTGTTTAATGAAGCTACTCTACCCAAGGCAACAGTGAGGTGACGACAGTATCTCTTAAAGAATGCATTGGCGGCTGGGCTTGGTGGCTCAGCCTATAATCCCAGCACTTTGGGAGGCCGAGGCAAGTGGACTGCCTGAGCCCATGGGTTTGAGACCAGTCTGGGCAATTTGGCAAGACCTCGTCTCTACAATAAATCAAAAATTAGCTGGGTATGGTAGCGCTACGTGGAAGGCTGAGGCAGAAGGATCCCTGGAGCCCAGCAGGTTGGCACTGGGGTGGCCATGAGCGTGCCACTGTACTACAGCCTGGGTGATGGAGTGAGATTCCAACTCAAAAAAAAAAAAGAATGCATTGGCTAGGAACATCCGTTTCTTGGTTTAATTTCTAGATCAGCCATAATTTCCACAGAGTATAAAAAGAAACAACATCCTGTGCAGGATAGAGGGCCTCTCACTGCTTTTCAGAGGATAACAGGAAAGGGCAAAAATTAAAACACATGGGGAAGTTTTAGAAATAACTACAAATAAAGATATTATGTAGTCAATGTGTTAACTCATTATATAAATATATCAGCAAAACTAAAGTTAAGTACAGAGAGCTTGGAATAATTTGCGTGATTGGGTAGGAAGACAGGAAATGTGGCTATATTAAGGTCTTTTCATGTAAGGTTTATTTTTCCCTTTTTAAAAATGGGGTTTACTTAACGTGTTGTGCAGTATCACCATAATGACGATGTCTAAAAAACTCCTTGTTATCAACAGAACAGCAGTCAGGATAAGCAAACACACCAGTAGAACAGAACAGAGTTCAGAGATAGACCCACACTTATATGGTCAATTAATTTTTGACAGAAATGTTAAAGCACTTCAGTTGAGTGTGATGGTTGCTTTTATCTGTCAGCTTACTGGGCTAAGGAATGCCCAAATAGTTGATAAAACATTATTTCTGGGAGTGTCTGTGAGGGTTTTTCTGGAAGATTAGCACTTGAATCAGTGGGCTGAGTAAAGAAGATCCATTCTCACCAGGGCATCATCTCATCTGTGGAGGACCCAAATAGTAAAAAAAGATGGAGGAAGGGCAAATTATATGACTTCTTTCTTGGGCTGGGACATCCACTTTCTCCTGCTCTCAGACATCAGAGTTCCTGGCTCTCAGGGCTCGGTACTCGAGGAACACTAGAAGTCCTCCTGGCTCTCAGGCCTTCAAACTCAGACCGAGTTATACTACCAGCTTTCTTAGTTCTCCAACTTGCAGACAGCAGATGGTGAGACTTCTCAGCCTCTATAACTTTGTAAGCCAATTTCCATAATAAATAAATACGAAAATAAAGTATTCTATTGGTTCTGTTTCTCTGGAGAATCTTGACTAATACAATGGGTAAAAGAATAGTCTTTCTGGCTGGGCTCGGTGGCTCAGCCTGTAATCCCAGCACTTTGGGAGGTCAAGTGGATTGCTTGAGCCCACTGGTTTGAGACCTGCCCGGGCAACTTAGTGAGACCTTGTCTCTACAATAAATAAAAAATTAGCTGGGTGTGGTAGAGCGTGCCTGTAGTTCTGGCTACTTGGAAGGCTGAAGTGGAAGGATAGCCAGAGTCCAGCAGGTGGAGGCTGCAGTGGCCAGGAGCGCGCCACTGCACTCCAGTCTGAGTGACAGAGTGAGACTCAAACTCAAAAAAAAAGAAAAAAGAAAGAACAGTCTTTTCAACAAAAGATGCTGTAAAAATTGGAAACCCACACAAAAAGATATGAATCATGACCCCTTCCTCATACCATACATAAATTAATATGAGATGGATCACAGATCATCAAAAAGCTAAAATTATAAAGCTTCTAGAAAAAAACACAGAAGAATATCTTTGCAATATCTATCCTGGATGTACAGAAAGCACTAACTACAAGAGCAAAAACTGACAAATTAGACTTCAAATAATTTTAAATTTCTGCTAATCAACAGAAACTGTTAATAAAATGAGTAGATAAGCCACAGATGGGAAGAAAATATTTATAATACATGTATCTGACAAAAAATTTTATTCAGAATAAATTAAGAATTACAGCTTAATGATAAAAGACAAGTAATTCAATAAAAAACATGGGCAAAAACTTGAACAGATACTCCACCAAGAAAGACCAACATGCACATGAAAAAGTGTCCAATTTTATTAGTCGTCAGGTAAACAAAAACTAAAATCACAATGTGACATTACTACCCACCCACCAGAAGAGTTAAAGTTAAAAAGACCCATAATACCAAATACTAGAATGTGGAACAAACGGAACTCCAAACCATTACTGGTGGGAATATAAAAAGGCCAAACACTTTCAAGATATAAGTAAATTAGAAATGTCAATGGTTACTCTGGCAGCTTTCCGAGGGAACTAAGGCAGAACTGCTGTGGAGGACTGTAACTTGTGTTTCTTGGTTTCAGCTCAGGAAAGTACCTGAGATGTCTGAAAAAACAGAAGCAGCATAGAAAACTCAGAAGTGAAATGGCTGTAAACTCTTCCCAAATAAATGTAAGTTCCTTGAGGGTAAGGCGAGGAGCAGAAGGAAACTATGATAATTCTTTTGTTTCTCCCATGATGGCAGTTCAATTTTTTTTTTTTTTGAGTTGGAGTCTCACTCTGTCACCCAAGTCAGAGTGCAGTAGCACACTCACAGCCACCCCAGAGTCAACCTGCTGGGCTTAGGCAATCCTTCCGCCTTAGCCATCCAAGTAACTGGAACCACAGACATTCACCACCACGCCCGGTTTATTTTTTGATTTATTGCAGAGACGAGCTCTCACCAAGTTGCCCAGACTGGTCTCGAACCCCCAGGCTCAGGCAATCCTCTCGCCTCGGCCTCCCAAAGTGCTAGGATTACAGGCTGAGCCATCGCGCCTGGCCGCAATCCAACTTTCCAAATAAATTAATCAAACATCTATTATGTACTTACTATGTGTCAGGTCACATGCTGGGCTCTAAGGAAAGGACAAAGGTAACTGTGGCTTCCGCTCTTAAGGAGAAGCATTTGCTAGGACAGTGTTTCTCTTAACTTTTGGCCTCCAAGGACTGCTTAATAGATACTGGTAATATACATCAATGTGAGGCCTATTTTTAAAATCTAAAATTAAGTTAACTACACTATCATAAAGTTAATACTATTTTCACATGAAAATGGATGGTTCTTACATATACCAATCCATTTGTTAACAGTCCCAAAGGCAGTCAGTTTTATGTTCTATTGTCTTAGCTCTACAAGTTAGGAAATCCTAACTCAAAATAACAGGCTACAAGAACGGCAGCAGGGCCGTGCCACCTTCATCAAGATAGTTCTGAAGAGGTCAGTCAAATTAGGACCTGTAGTAATGGAGTGATTCCTCACGATAAACCCTAGCATTCTGTAAAATGTTAGGTCAAGGGATACATCACACTCGAGGTCTAGAAAGCTGGCTGCTTCTACGGGGGCAATAGCAGTGAATGTATTCCTGATTCTGTCTCTGATAACATTTAGCTCTAGAAAGTATTTTTCCTATTTTGTTGCAGTATCTGGGTGGGGCTTGAAAACATGCTCAGTAATAAGTTACTGACATATTTCTCTGAAGAGTGAAGAAAAACACTGAGTGTTGGGAAAACTCCAAACTCTCAGCAACCAAACCCTTCTTAGCACAGTTCACCCTCAAAAGTGTCTGCTCTCTTATTTTCAATGTAAAATACTGACACGTTGGCTCTGTATAATAGATTTAGGCTAGGCAAGAAATAAGATTTATTGCTGTGATATGTCAGACCAGGTCATATGAAACAGAAAAAATGTCTTGACACTATCAGTGAGTGAAGCAACACACACACACACACACACACACACACACACACACACAAATATAATTTATTTTTACGGTTTTCCACTCTTCATTTCAAAAACTTGCATAAGCACCCAGGTCTTCAGCAGCCATCACACCCCAACATGGTCGTATACAGCTACCCACATCCTCCAACTGCGTGCATTGAAGACATGGACTCACCAGCTGCCATTTGATTATGTTTCTAATTTTTGTTACTTCCTGAAGACTGACTAAAGAACAAGAAGCAAACTGTTACCTGTTGCCTGTTTTCTGCTGGTAAAGCCATATTTGGAACGGTGACATCAGCGCTGGGGTTCTAACGGACAGCTCAGCTCAATGTGTCAAAGACAGCCCCTGACCTTTCTTGTCCAAGCTGCCCCACCCGCATCTTCCCCGTACAGTTGACTGCATCTCCATCCTTTCAGTTTGCTCAGGCTAAAAACTCTGAGGTCATCCCTGACTCCTCTTTTTCTCTGCTGCCCCACGTCTTGTCCACCAACAATTTTACTGGCTCTATTTTATTTATTTATTCATTCATTCATTCATTCATTGAGTCAGGGTCTCACTCTGTCACCCACGTTGGAGTGCAGAGGCACATTCACGGCTCACTGCGGCCTCTACCTCCTTGGCTCAGGCAATCCTTCTGTCTCAGCCTCCCCAATAGCTGGGACTCTAGGCGCGTGCCACCACGCCTGGCTCATTAAAAAATTTTTTGTAGGCACGTGGTCTTGCTATGTTGCCTAGGCTGGTCTCAAACTCCTGGGTTCAAGTAATCCTCTTGTATTGGCTCTATTTAAAAATATACCTGGCCAGGTGTAGTGGCTCAAGCCTGTAATCCCAGCACGAGACGAGATGACTGCCTGAGCCCATGGGTTCAAGAACAGTCTGGGCAACTTGGCGAGACCTCATCTCTACAATCAATCAAAAAATTAGCTGAGTGGGGTAGCACATGCCTATAGTTCCGTCTACTTGGAAGGCTGAGGTGGAAGGATCACCAGAGCCTAGTGGATCAAGGCTGCAGTGGGCCATGAGCATGCCAATGCACTCCAACCTGGGCGACAGAGTGAGAATCCAACTCCAAAAAATAAATAAATAAATAAATAAATAAAAATATATCTGAAACTGACCATCCTTCTCCACCTTCATGACTCCCATGCTGGTCCAAGTCATCATGATCACTCATCTGCATGACAGCAGCAGCCTCCTAACTGGTCTCCCTGCTTCTACACTGAAACCCTTCATGGTCTAATTTCAGCATAGCATTCAGAGTGATCCTTTCAAAACACAAGTCACATTACGACACTCCTCTGCTTAAAACCCTGCAGTGGCTCTGTGATGCTCAGTTTTATGTGTCAGCTTGGCCAGACTATAGTGCCTAGTTACTCAAACACAAATCTGGGTACTGCTGTGAAGGTATTTTGTAGATGTGGTTAACATCTACAGTCAGCTCACCTTAAGTAAAAGAGATTATCTTCGAGAATGTTGGGTGGGCCGCTTCAATCAGTTGGAAAGCCTTAAGAGCAAAGCTGGGGCTTCCCCGAGGAAGAAGAAATTCTGCCTCAAGACTGCAGCCTTGCCGGGCACAGTGGCTCAAGCCAGCAATCCCAGCACTTTGGGAGGCTGAGGCAAGAGGACTGCCTGGGCCCAGGAGTTCGAGACTAGCCTGGGCAACTTGGTGGGACCTCATCTCTACAATAAATCAAAAAATAAGCCGGGTATGGTAGCGCACACCTGTAGTTCCAGTTACTTGGAAGGTTTTGCTGGAAGGATCGCCTGAACCCAGCAGGTCGAGGTTGCAGTGTTCGTGAGCATGCCATTGCACTCCAGTCTGGGCAACAGAGTGAGACTCTGACTCAGAAGAAAAAAAAATGCAACTTCAGCATTCCACTGACAGATTCCAGCCCACTGACTTGCCCTACAAATTTCAGACTGGTCACAATCGCAAAACAAATTCCTTGAAATAAAGCTCTTTATATGTATATGCTTTCAGTATCATATGTACCTGTATTAGTGCTGCAAACTGAAAATAAATCCTAAGACCCCCCTACCAACTGAATAGACCCCCCTGTGTCCAAGAAGACCCCAGAAAAACCTTGAAACTATGATGGGACCTGGGGTCAGACACGCTTTGTTATAATACCTTCTGCTTTTTATTGTTTAGACACAAAAAATGACCAGCATTCATGTTAAAATAGAGGTCATAAAACTGACAGAATGGACTCTTTGTGACAAAAAGATATGAAATCATAGAGGACATAACTCCATGCTAGGCAAGGGTTAAGTCACATACCTGGACCCTTAAAGAATAAACTACTTTCGAACAGTCACAAGGTCGTTTTAGTTCTCTTTTTTTCTCTAGCAGCTAAACAAGCACTGGCCTTAAGATAAGCAACACTAAAACAATTTGCAACTCCATCAGCTGCTGGCTAACTGAATTGGACAAGAGACTGATTTCAACAGCTTTCTCCTGAAAAAACAAGACCACTGACTAGGGACTGGTTCTGGTCAGTTTACAGAGGCTATTGTACACTTGAGTGTCTTCATGTTCTGAAAAGACTTTCTGATGTATAGCACCTAACTGTAATACATTTAAATGTTAAGTCTCCATCTCAAAGTAAACATGGGTCCTATGTTACATAAATATTTGTAAGTAACTCCTAAGTGAAAAAAAAAAATGTTGACTTCTGTGGCACAGCAACAAAGCTACAATGTCCACTTCCCTCATACACACACTCCAGAAACAACGAATGCATCTTGGTCAAGTGTGAAAATCACAGTCTAGCTAGAGCCAAGTATCACCATCAACAGGATAGCAAACTTCATTGTTATTTTATCCTCACAAGATGTAAAGAATCCCCTCCCCCCCGCAAAAGTACTTTTTTCCAAAAGATGTATGGCCTAAATGGATAAATACTTAAAACTGAAGCTTAAATACAATACTAAAGGTGATTTTACGTAATGTTATAAATGCTAGCTGAACATTCGATTCTACAAATATTAGAATTACAATGTAGTCTCATCTCTAGTATTCAAACTTATATTACTTACATTTTCACAAGCTTTGGTTGACTCCAAAAGAATGTAATGTTTTTCTCAAAATGAACTAGTGAAAGTAACAGACTCTTAATTCATATTAGCTGTTAATCTATTTCCCTATTTAACCATTTGCAAGTTCAACCTAAAACAGTTTTATAAAATTAACACTTTTCAAAGTTAACATTAATATGTTGGCATTGTACTCTTGCATCTACAAGAAGTACAATACATGTTTATACTTCAACTAAGTAGTGGAGTGTAGACATAGGAAGCTCGTAGTTTTACTTCACGATACATCTGGAATGGTCAGCTACACTGAAAAGTAAATACTCAGAAATCAACACTAAATCCAAATGGCATGTTGCTTTGTTCATGTCCCTCATATTGCTACACTAAATGATGGAGGGTCACTCAATACTCATATGGTGACACAACCCACAAACCTGGTGGAGGAGGGGGGAACACAGGAAGAGAGCATCTCTTTCAACTGTAGCAATCTCTGCAGACTGCGAAAATGTGTGAATTCCCTTTCTCCAGAGAATTCTGGACACAAACACTTTTCTGCAGAGCTCTATTGTTTCTGTGCTGGTCTTCTCAGAAGCAGATGGATAGAGTGACTGATCTATTCAATCCTACATCGATTTCTACATTAACTACTGGAAGAAGAGACAACTAAAACAAAGGACTTGTCCTCAAGACCTATACCCTTTAGTAGGGAAGACAGATGAGTAAAATAGTCTATTATTATACAGTGTGATTAGAGCTACCAAAGATGCCCCCAAATGCTATGGGAAATGGACTCCAGACTGTACTGCGGGACAGACAGGCAGTCAGAAAGACTGACTTAATCATTCTATGATTTATTTCTATTTTTAAAAATATAGTTTTGCTATTTTCAGATGTATACAGTTAAGATTTGTAGGGATTAATAAAATAATATATGTACAACTAAGATTTATATATTTATGTTATATATTAGATATACAACATTTATATATCTAAAATTTACAGGAAGCAATATAACAAGTTCATTACAATTACAATATAGGCCAGGCACAGCGGCTCATGCCTGTAATCCCAGCACTTTGGGAAGTCAGGCAAGAGGGTTGCTTGAGCCCAGGAGCTCAAGACCAGGCTAGGCAACATAGCAAGACCTCATTTTTAGAAAAACATTCAAACAAAACTAGCCAGGCACGGTGGCACACATTTGTAGTCCCAGTTAATTGGAAGGTTGAGGTGAAAGGACTGCCTGAGCCCAGGAGTTGAGGTTATGGTGAGCCATGATTGTGCCACTGCACTCCAGCCTGGGTGAGAGTGAGACATTCACTCAAAATATATATATAAAATAATAATGAAAACAAGCATATCTGGCACCTCCTGGAATAGCTTGGCTCTTTGTCAAAAAAAAGTTTTGGGGCAACCCCTTCAGGTCCCCTCCAATTGTGGGAGCTTTTTTGTCTTCTCAATAAATCCTGTTTTCTAAAAAAAAAGTTTTTTAACCACATACATACGTGTTTTCAAATAATACAATGCTTAGTTGTAACCAATAAAGAAAAAATGGCTCAAGTTCCAGCAGCTGAGGACTGTGCCAGTGTCCTCTTCAAAATGTCAGTTGTTTCAGGGCATCTCCAGGGGACACATACAAGGGCCCACAAAATAATTTGGCTTCCAGGAGATGACGTACACCATGTCTTTTCTCTGTTACTTCTGGAAAACACTTTGGCAGTTCCTCAAAGAGCTAAACACAGAATTACCACATGATCCCATAGTTCCACACCTGGGTATCTGTCCAAAGGAGTTGAAAGCACCGATGTTCACAGTAGCATTGTTCAAAACACTCAAAGTAGCCAAAAGGTAGAAACAACCCAAGTGTCCATCAACAGATAAACATAGAAACAAAAAGTTCCTGGTGATGGAAGTGCCCGGCAAGTTCTCTGAATGGACCCATGAAGAAGAAGTCGTAGTCTGTTTCAAGGGTGTTATTTTCTGATGCTCCTAAGATTCCCCAAACCCTCCAACAAAGATTGCTGAGAGTTGTGAATGGGGGTGATGAAACCTGCTTCTTCTCAACACCGTGGCCCAGGAAACCCAAGGCCACATGACTCTCAAAAACAACCCCTTCAGCTCCGCCTCTCGCCACATCTCCAAAGCATCTTTCAAAAGTCAAAAGCCAAACAAACAAACGCAAAGAAGCAAAGCAAATCTACCACCCTCACTATAGGAGCTGACCTTAATCCATGACCAAGGTCCTTCCACTCAAAAACATCAGAGACATTCTGGACTCTACTTAGAATGGACAAGAAGTCTCCAAGATGTTGACTGCCATGTAAAAAAATCATCTGCAGAGCAGTGGTGACCTCACAGTTTCTGCAAGAGCCATCAGTGGGTGGATGCTTTACATTTTCCAGGTTTTGGCTCAAACGTCACCTCATCTGCACCACTCTCTTGTTTTACTGTCTTCATGGTACTTATTCGCATCCTACTTATATTTTATTTTTTATTTTCCACTCTTCTAGAACATAAGCACCATTAGTGCAGGGACCTTCACTACGATGTCCCCAGAATACAAAATAGTGTTCAATAAATATTTCACAAGTAAATAATGTTTTTGATTATTTACCATGCACTAGGCATTGTAATTTTTTTTTTTTTTTGAGTTGGAGTCTCACTCTGTTGCCGAGGTTGGAGTGCAGTGACATGCTCACGGCCAGGCAGCGACCCACTGAGCTGGGGCGATCCTTCCAAGTAGTAGAACCACCTGCATGTGCTACCACACTTAGCTAACTTTTTGATTTTGGTGTAGAGATGAGGTCTCGTTAAGTTGCCCAGGCTGTTCTCAAACCTGTGGGCTAGAGCAATCCTCTCACCTTGGCATCCCAAAGTGATGGAATTACAAGCTTGAGCCACCGCGCTCAGCCAGGCACTGTTCTTAATATCATACATGTAATAACTAATTTAATATCCAAAGCAATTCTATGAGATAGGGAGTATTATTATCCACATTTCATAGTTTTCTTAGTGAGAAAACTAAGGCACAAGGAAGTTAACTAGTAAGCCCAAAGTCATAAAATTAGTAAGTCACTGTTCTTGGCAATCTACCACAGCATAATAAACCACCCCAAAACTTAGTGGCTTAAAACAACAATGTACTCTCATTTCTTAGGATTCTGTGGGTCACTGGTCTCAGCTGTTTGGTTCTGGCTTGAATTCCCTCCTGCAGTTACTATTAGTGAGGATCTTGGCATTGAGTTGTCTGAAGGCTTAACTGGATCGGCCCTTCAAAATAACTTCTTCACTCATGAATCTGGGACCTCGGCCTGGAAGACCGGAACCACCAGGGGCTGTCTGAGCATCTCTGTCTCCACAAAGCCTCTCTCCATGGCTAGGCTGTGTTTCCCCACAGCATGGTGGTCCTTACATGGCAGGTGCTTACGCCTTTGCTCCAGAAGTCATGCAGTGCCAGCCCTGCCCCATTCTATTTGTTCCACAGGGCCTGCCCAGATTCAATGTTGTGGGATACCAGAAAAAGACATGAATATCAGGAGGTGTGGTGAGTGGGAGGGTCATCTTGGAGACTCCCCACAATAGGGGGGCTGGAGTTTGAACCTAGGCTCTCTGGATACAGAAACTACACTGTTAATGTCATGGTGTGTCTCTATCAGGAATAAGCAAATAAATTATTTATTTAATGTGTATGACTTAGAAGGGCCTAGTCTGGTATTTGGGGTTTTGAAGGTGAATTAAACTCTCCATCTCTAAAGATGGATAATTATTTGCAATTTTTATTCTTTTATTCATTTTGAGTCAATTTCTCATGACAACCCAGGTTGGAGGGCAGTGTCATGGTCATGGCTCACCGTAGCCTTGAATTTCTGGGCTCAGGCAAACCTTCTGCCTCAGCCTCCTGAGTAGCTGGGACTACAGGCATGCACTACCACGTCTGGCTGGTTTTTTTAACTTTTTTGTAGAGATGAGGTCTTGCTATGTTGCCCAGGCTGGTCTTGAACTCCTGGGCTCAAGCATCGTCCTGCCTCAGTCTCCCAGGGTGCTAAGATTACAAGCATGAGCCATGGTGCCCAGCCTGCTATTTTGAACTGGCAATCCTTTCTCTGCTTCTAAACATCCTAGTTTAAAAGTCGGAGAACACTCTCAGTTGGTGCTAGTGTGGGAAGTGGCTGGTTGAAATCAGGAGGGTTTGGAAGTGCTTTCAAAGTCCGTGGTCTTATGAAAGATCATATTTTAAATGAAGAAAGGACATACGGATTGGGAATTAGTATTTCCAATGGGAACTCGCCATGTCCCAAAGGGATTACCAGCCAGCTTAAAACAAGCTGGCTTGTAGACAAGCTCTACACAAACACCATACTTTTATGCCTTATTATAGCTCTGGAGGAGAGATTAAGAAAAAAAATCACCACCACCACCATTTACTGAGCACTGTGTGCCAAGCAATGTGCCAAGGTCCTTCATTCACTGCCTCCCTCAATCCTCATATCGACCTTCCCAGTCAAATTTGACCATAATATCCAAAATACCAACCTCAGAAAGTTCCAGAAACTTCATCACATACCTAGACAATGAACCCATGTCAGCAGGACTCTCCAAAGCCCATTCTTCTAGTCACTGAGCAATGCCACATGTACAACCCTCCACCGTAGTCCCTGTCATTAGGAGCCATTCTTATTCATTTCTGGAACATCTCCTGACAAGTGAGAGCTTCCTTACCGCCCCATCCCCATTCAGGAATGTGATTTTTCCAAAGATTGCAGCCTCTGTGCCCAATCCAGCACCTGATCTCTGGTAGGTAGTTTACAAACACTTTCATTGAACAAATGAATCATGATTTCTTCAAAGGAGTTCAACTGTACCCCAGGGATTTTGAAGGTCTGTGTCTAGCAATCAAACCTCTACCATTCACTGCTAGAAGCAATAAAACTGCCCCTGGCTTCCCTGTGTCTCTCTTCTTGCCGGTCTGGTCCATGTAATAGCCCACCTCCAACTCGATGGTCTCTCCCTCCCTTCACATTTGGGAAAACACTATTTTATTATCTGTAGGGCTCAGGAGCATCTTAGAGGTGAGGTGGCAAAGAAGAGGTAATATTTAGTGGCAGGGCTTGTGCCTCGGGCAGCCTTAATTCCAACTCCCCACTTCTCTGTGGGTGTTCCATTTATTTTTGGATGTTTATATTGGTTTTTCCAAAGACTTGCCACATTGACTCTCATGACCTAATAATGTATTTGAAGAAATACTTCTTTTCTCCCAAGTTCCTAGAGTAAGAAATTCAAGAGGACCTCCTAAGTACTATTGCCACTGTTGATAAAGCCACTAAATTATAAAGCACAACTGTGTAAGTCGAGGATAGTGATAATATTTTTCGTAGGATCAAGAAACAATCCATACATATAACATTTCCCTGTGCAAGGGACATAGGACAGCAACTGTCCACAGGAGTACTTTTCTGACTCTAAGCAGAATAATATGGAAAATAAAAAAAGAAACCCTTAGAATTAGGAGCCCTCTAATGCTTCTCTGGTCTCCAGCATGATGCAGTCCATGCACGAAGCCATTTCCTTTTTTAAGGTCACTATCTGATAGATTTTATGGAATGTGCAAATTTATGATACAATTCTAATTTGCCTATAATTTCGCATCATAAATTTGAACTCTGGTCAAGGGATGCAAAAGTAATTTCATCGGTCTTGTAAATAACACATTGTTTTAGAGACAGAGTCTCAATCTGTTGTCCAGGCAGGAGTGCAGTGGTGTAAACATCACTCACTGCAGCCCTGAACTTCTGGGTTCAAACAATTCTCCTGCTTCAGCCTCCTGAGTACATGGGACTACAGGTACATACCACCAAACCCAGTCAATTTTATTTTTTTCCTTAGAAACTGGACCTCACTATGTGGCCAAGGCTGGGCTCGAACTCTTGGGCTCAAGTGATCCTCCCATCTCAACCTCCCAAAGTGCTGGGATTACAGGTATGAGCCACCATGCCTGACCTAAATAATACATTCTTGAAAATAGTTTCTAGGAGTTCTAACTCTATTAAATACCTTCTCAATTTACATTGCTTTTTAAAAATGTGTTATCTTTGTGTTCTAGTACAACAGTGATGTTTTGGGAAAGAATGTTTGTCTTGGTCATGAATACATTATTACAGAGAATCCCTGTCAGAGGAAAAAAATACCCAAGGAAGACATCATTTTCATAGTTTTTCATTTTCTTCTCTAGTCATTAAACCCTTTCTAAGGCATCTGCCTGAACACAGCACTAAAAATACATGCAGTACAAGTAAGCATATTTATAAAATATCAGGTTTTCAATCAATAAAACCATACTTGATTTCCATGTGAAAGAGCAAAGGAAAACAAAACAAAAACAAGCAACAGAAGCCCTCAAAAGCAAGCAGAAAATGAAACAAATTTAGAAAAATTGGACTGAGGGCCCAGTGGGAAAACGTCCCCTACAGTACTTGCTTATTTATTCTGGGTTTATTTATTTGCCCTGCTTCCCAGAAGGACTTAATACAACAAGAAAAACTTCTTAATTCTTCTTTTTTTTTTTCAATTCGGGTCTCACTCTGTCACCCAGGCTAGAGTGCAGCGGCATGCACACAGCTCACTGCAGCCTTGATCTCCTGGGCTTAGGCAATCTTCCCTCCTCAGTCTCCCAAGTAGCTGGAACTACAGATGAGGTCTTGCTAGATTGACCAGGCTGGTCTCCAATTGCTGGGCTCAAGCATCTTCCTGCCTCAGTCTCCCAAAGTGCTGGGATTATAAGCGTGAACCACCATGTTCAGTTTAATTCTTCTATTATCTTATCAACTGTAATCTAACTGGAACAGTTTATGTGTTGTAAGAGTCATAAAGTTTCTGAATTGTACTCTCTGTATTTAAAATGTCAAAAAAAAAAATCCACAAAACAGTCACAGTGCTCTTTCCCCATTCATATGGTTTTCGATGTGCAGACATTCTGTTATTATACTCATTTTTATATCCTTAAACGTAAATATTAACTCAAGCAATGGGTTAAATTACTATTCAAGCAATTGAAATAATGAGCACAGTACAACAAATGTAAATGTACATTTAAAAAAAAATCATAGGATTAGAATTAAATCTCTATATAATTCTAAATCCTTCGTGCAGTTTAAAGCCAGGAAATATGTGTTTAGGGCCAAAATTCCATTCCTCTATCTGCCCTGCTGTGGTTTCACCAGGCAAATAATAGTTACAGTAATTTTAGAACTCCTTGCTGTACCCTTAGGTATAATTAAGTGGCTTGAATGTTGAGTTCCTGCCTAAATTCACTATTTGTTTTCTCAAATAATACACCTAGCACTGATCTTACAGGAACATCACTATATGTCTCAATTTTCACATGCCCCATGCCTTTCTTCTTGTGAAGTCACATAAAAGTTGAGCAGACATAAATCCCAATCACATTTGTAAGCTACTAGTTCATTAAATGCGAATGCCATTTCAATGTAATTGGGCGTCTGGAGGATGGATTCAGTATGATGACTTTAACATACATAAGTTGCAAAACTACCCCCCAAGGCAATGGTACAAAAATGCAATGCCTCTGCATAATTGGGCAGATTTGGAATTATCAACGCACATGTAAAATAGCCCTGTGAAGTCAAACAAAGCCTTCAAAGGACACAGTAACAATTTCTCAAATCTTAGGGTAGCACAGATGTAAAAATGGGTTATAGCATCTTTTACTCTCTGTATGGGGCAATCATTATTTTCATCGTAAAAAATCTACAAACTTCAATAAGTTTTTAAAAGTGAAAATAAGCCTTATTCCAAACTATCAAAACTAAAAACTACTTATAGTGAGTACCACAATAATTTATACACATAACTGTTACTGATTTTCTTGTCGAACGACTCCCTACCAGTTCATAAACTCCCCAAGGACAGAAATAATGCTTTGTCTTTTTACCCCCAGGGCCTAACCCAGTGCCTTACTACATAGTAGATGCTCAATGAATGTTGGTGAATGTTTACTTATTTGATAAATATAAGTGCACAAGAGTGTAATTGTATCACTGAGTCAGAGAATTTAGGTAAGACACAAGTTCTTTAGATCTCAGTTCCCCCACTTATGAAATGGGTATACTATTACCCATCCTACCAACCTCAAAGAATTGAAGGCAAATGATACAAAATGATTCAATATATTTGAAGGTATTCTAAAAGTCGTATGTAGTATTATTATTTGAGTTCCATGATTTATATAACAAGTATACAGTCATGTGTTGTTTAATGATGGAGATACATTCTGAGAAACACATCATTTGGTGATTTGGTCACTGTGTGAACGTCACAGAGTGAACTTACACAAACCTAGATGGTCTAGCTCACTACACACCAGGGCAATATGATACAATCTGGTGCTTCCAAGCTGAGCCACTGCGCCCGGCCCCCACAACTAATTTTAAACTGCTCAAATGTTTGCTGGTTTTCCCCAAGTCAGATTAATGCTGACAATAATAACAGAAACCTTAAATAATTGGCCAATTCCGGTATCTTTGCAATGTTTTCCGAAATAAAGGGGCTTATAAACAAATAAAACAAAATACTAATGATTTACAACAATAGGACCACATACATGGAGTACCTCATTTTAAAAACTGATTTGTAAATGATGCCCAGTTTTGATCCTCAGGACAAAATCAATTTCTTTTTAAATGTTATTTTAAAGATGTGGGGTATAAGTCAGGATTGGGTACATAAGTGGTTTACGTTCAGGTGAAATTTGGGCCTCTCTTTGGATCTCACTTTGCCTGAATTAGGATCAGGCACCCTTATTGATGATATGTACCCCTCTGTCCTCTGGCACTGTCCCGCTACTGCCAATCCCTTTCTCGTGGTATTATGCTAGATGTTCAGGGTCCACTTATGAGTGAGAGCATGTGGTGCTCAGTTCTTTTTTCTGTGATAGATCACTAAGTATAATAGACTCTAAATCCATCCAAGTTGCTGTGAAGTCCATAATTTTGTACTTCTTTATGGCTCTGTAATATTCCATTGTGTGTATGTACCACTTTTTTTTTTTTATTCAGTCCACTTTCAATGGGCAGTATGGTTGGTTCCATGTTTTTGCTATTGTGAATAGTGCTGCAATAAACATGCATGCACAGGTATCTTTTTTTGTAGAATGATTTGAGTTTCTCTGGGTATATTCCTAAAAGGGGGATTGATTGCTGTGTTGCATGGAAGGTCAATATCTAGTTTTCCATAGAGGTTGAACTAGTTTGCACTCCCACCAACAGTGTGGAAGCATCCTCTTTTCTCCACACCCATGTCAGCATCTATTGTTTTTTTATTTACTTGCGATGGCCATCCTTACTGGAGTTAGGTGGTATCTCAATGTGATTTTGATTTACATTTCTCTGATGATTAGCGAGGCTGAGCATTTTTTCATGTGTCTCTTGGCTGTTCATATATCTTTTTTTGGGAAGTGTCTATTCAAGTCTTTGGTCCACTTTTTACTGGGGCTGTTTGCTTTTCCTTTCAGCACATCTGAGTTCCTTGTAGACCCTGATGTTAGGCCTTTGTCAGATATACAGTTGGCAAATACTTTTCCACATTCTATGGGCTGTCTCCCCACTCTCTTGATGGTTTCTTTTGCTATGCAGAAGCTTCTCAGTTTGATGAGGTCCCACTTATCTATCTCATCTCTTATGACATGCGCTTTGTTTGGGGTTTCGATCAGGAATTGGTTGCCTATTCTAATTTCTGTAAGGGTGTCTCCTGTGTTTTCTAAGATTCTTTTTTTTTTTTTTTTGAGTTGGAGTCTTACTCGGTCACCCAGACTGGAGTGCAGTGGCCGCTCCCGGCCACCGCAGCCTCGACCTGCTGGGCTCTGGAGATCCTTCCACCTCAGTCTTCCAAGTAGCCGGAATTACAGGCATGCGCTACCACGCCCGGCTGATTTTTTGATTTATTGTAGAGATGAGGTCTCGCTGCCCAGGCGGGTCTCGAGCCCACGGGCTCAGGCAATTCACTCACCTCAGCCTCCCAAAGGCACGGGATTACAGGCTGAGCCACCGAGCCCGGCTTATAAGATTCTTAAAGTTTGAGGTTTTATGTTTAAGTATTTGATCCATTTAGATTTGATTTTTGTGGATGGAGATAGGTAGAGGTCCTGTCTTCTGCATGTGGTCCATCAGTTTTCCCAGCACCATTTACTGAATAGATTTTCATCTCCCCAGTGGTTGTTGGTGGAGGCTTTGTCGCAGATGAGTTGGTTGAGAAATTGAGGTTTTTCATCCATAATCTCTATCCTGCTTCATTGGTCTATGTGCCAATACAGGCTGTTTTGATTATTGCAGACTTATCGTAAAGTTTAATGTCTGTGAGTGCGACACTTCTCCCTTAGTTTATTTTGCTGAGGATTGTTTTGGCTGTTTGTGGTCTTTCTTGTTTCCATACGAATTTCTATATCGACCTTTCCAGGTCTGAGAAGAATGATGCTGGTAATTTACTGAGTATTGCACTGAATCTATAGATTGTCTCAGGTAGGATGGACATCTTAACAATGCTGATTTTTCCATGGAATATTTTTCCATTTGTTTGTGTTTTCTTTGATTTCTTTGAGTAGTGTTTTGTAGTTTTCGTTGTAAAGGTCTTTCACTTCTCCAGTTAGGAAGATGCCAAGTTATTTCTTTTCTTTCTTTTTTTTTTTTGTGGCTATTGTAAATGGGATTGTACTTTTATCTGGTTCTCTGCCTGTTTGTTGTTGATGTATAAGGATGTGGGCCGGGCTCGGTGGCTCAGCCTGTAATCCAGCACTTTGGGAGGCCAAGACAAGTGGATTGCCTGAGCCCGCAGGTTTGAGACCAATGCAGGCAACTTGGCGAGACCCTGTCTCTACAATAAATGAAAAATTAGCCAGGCATTGTAGCACATGCCTGTAGTTTTAGTCACTTGGAAGGCTGAAGCAGAAGGATCGCCAGAGCCCAGCAGGTCAACGCTGGGGTGGCTGTGAGCGTGCCACTGCACTCCAGCCTGGGTGACAGAGTGAGAC
>NW_007259416.1:159829-166717 GCF_000164805.1 Carlito syrichta
AAAAAAAAAAAAAAAAAGAATGCAACTGTCTTTTACATGTTAATTTTGTACCCTGAGACTTTGCAAAAATCCTTTATCAGTGCAAGGAGGTTTTTGACAGATTCCCTTGGGTTTTCCAGTTATAGGATCATAACGTCAGCAAAGAAGGATAGCTTAACCTCTTTTTCTATTTGGATACCCCTGATTTCCTTCTCTTGTCTGATTGCTCTAGCTAGGACTTCCAACATATGTTGAACAGGAGGGGTAAGAGTGGGCAGACTTTTCTAGTTCCAGTTTTCAGGGGAAATGCTTCCAATTTCTGTCCATTTTAGTAACATGTTGCTGTGGGTTTATCATAGATGGCTCTTACTATTTTGAGGTGTGTTCCCTCTATACCTAGGTGTTCAAGGGTTTTTATCAACGGATGCTGGATTTTGTTGAAAGCCTTTTCTGTGTTTAATTATGTGGTTCTTGTTTTTACAACTGTTGATGGTTTTGTGGACGTTACATTTATGGTCTTGTGGATGTTGAACCAGCCCTGCCTCCCAGGGATGAAGCCTACTTAGTCATGGTGGATAATTTTTGAGATGTGTTGTAGGATCTGATTTGCTAGAAACTCGTTGAGAATTTTTGCATCTATGTTCATTTCATCAGGGATACTGGCCTATAGTTCTCTTTCTTTGTTGAGTCTTTGCCCAGTTTGGGTATCAGCATAATGTTAGCTTCATTAAACGATTTGGGAAGAGTTCTGTCTTTCTTGATTGCCTGGAATACCTTCAATAGGGTTGGTATCAGCTCCTCCTTGTATGTTTTGTAGCAGTCTGCTGGGACGTCATCTGGTCCAGGGTTTTTTGTTTGCTTGTTTTTTGTAGGTAGTTTTCTTATGAGGGAATCAAATTCCTGAGTTATTATTGGTCTATTTAGGGTTTCAATTTCTTCTTGTTTCAACCTTGAGAGGTTGTGTGATGTCTGAAAATCCTCCATTTCATTTAGGTTTTCAAATTTGTTTCCATACAGGTGTGCATAGTAACCTCTGATAATCTTTTGTATTTCTTCAGGGTCAGTTGTAACTTGATCTTTTGCATTTCTAATTGTGTTTATTTGGGCCTTTTCTTTCTTTAGAACAAAATCATTTTTATCTATCTCTGCACACCAACAGTTGTTTTGGTTAGATAGTAACAGCAACTGTGTTACACATTCATATGTGGTATTTACTGTTAAGTTTGGGAACCAATTTTGAATAATAATTCTTAGATATCTGTTCAAGGAGAGTTGCCAGAAGGGTCTAGGAGTTAAGTTTCCTCTCATTTCCAGTTGCTATAAGCAAAGATTCAGTTGCTTTCACTTATCCATCCTTAGCCCACACCAGACTCTGAATGGGAATGCTTTCATGAGGTATTATTTTGCTATTATTGTCTTCTTTTATATATTGTTTTCTTTTAATAAAACATATTTGTGTTGAATCGTCACTATGTAGCTCTAATTCTATTATGGAAATTATAGAATGAACACATGATGAGCTGGAAATGATGGCTCATGCCTGTAATCCCAGCACTTTGGGAGACAGATGCCAGAGGATTCCTTGAGCCCAGGAGTTTGAGACCAGCCTGGGCAATAGAGCAAGACCTCATCTCTACAAAAAAATTAAAAAATTAGCTGACATGGTGGTACACGCCTATAGTCCCAGCTACTTGGGAGGCTGAGCCAGGAGGATCGCTTGAGCCCAGGAATTTGAGGCTGCGGTGAGTCATGAATGTGCTGCTACACTCCAGCCTGGGCAACAGAGTGAGACCCCAACTCAAAACAAAGAAACAAAAGACAAACAAAAAGAACACGTTTTGATGAAATAATCAAAGAAAAGAAGTACTGGTGATTTGCCAAGTTTGCAATGAATTTATAATGAAACAACTGATGGAATGACGCCTGTGGAGCAATGAAAGCCTGGTGCCTGGCGGGCTTTATCTCACTTCCCACTCAGGGCATTGGGAACAACACCTCCTAGGAGGCAGCTCCTCATATCTGCACACAGCCTCTGAAGTCATCAGAGTGTCTCCAGCACCCAGCACTGTGCCTGGTGGGCACTTCCAGATGCTTCTTGGCTGTGTGGCAGCGAAGTACCTCACACTGGCAGTGTTCTTGTTCACTACAGCCCATTTTCCCCCACTTGCCTTGGGGATCTCAGAGATCTCTTGCTCTCTCCCACAATCTTGTTCTACAGTAGAACCATTGTAGCGCAAGGGTCCAGGCGGTGAGATGTCAACATTTGGAGTTTCATTTCTTGCTGCAGGGCTTGGCATAGGTGGAGTTACTGGTTCTCTTTTATTTATTTATTTATTTTTTGAGTCGGAGTCTCACTCTGTTGCCCAGGCTGGAGTGCAGTGGTACTCTCATGGCCACTGCAACCTTGACCTACTGGGCTTAGGCAATCCTTTCACCTCAGCCTTCCAAGTAGTTGAAACTACAGGTGTGTGCTACCATGCCCGTCTTGTTTGTTTGTTTTTTAAATTTATTTATTGTAGAGAAGAGGTCTCACCAAATTGCCCAAGCTGATCTCTAGCCCATGAGTTTAGGCAATCCTCTCACCTCGGTCTCCCAAAGTGCTGGGATTATAGGCTTGAGCCATCATGCCTGGCTGATTTTCATTCTTAAATCAACAGGGGTGACTTTTGCCTCAGCCCAATCCTGTTGTTTTTCTAAGCCTGGTCACCATTTCCCAAAGGATCATATACACCTTACCTGTCAAATCACACTCAACTCCTGTCCACATCCCATACAGGACTAGGGCATTTTTCTTCTTTTTCTTTATTTCTAAATTTAGAGGCAGGGTCTCATGATGTTGCCCAGGCTGGAGTGCAGTGGCATATTCATGGCTCCCTACAGCCTTGACCTTCTGAACTCTGGGGATCCTTCTGTCTCAGCCTCCTGAGTAGCTGGTACTACAGGCACGTGCCACCACAACAGTTAAATTTTTAAAAATTTTTTGTAGAGATGAAGTCTCTTTATGTTGCCCTGGCTGGTCCTGAACTCCTGGGCTCAAGCAATCCTCCTGTCTCAGCCCCTAAAGTGCTAGGGTTAAAGGCATAAGCCACCCACTCAGCCTCTGTGATGTTTTAATAAAAGTGATATTGAGGCCAGGCACAGTGGCTTAAGCCTGTAATCCTAGCACTTTGGGAGGCCAAGGTAAGGGAATTGCCTGAGCCCACGGGTTTGAGAACAGCTTGGGCAACTTGGCAAGACCTCATCTTTACAATAAATCAAAAAATTATCCGGGCATGGTAGTGCGTGTCTGTAGTTTGGCTACTTGGAAGGCTAAGGTGGAACGATTGCCTGAGTCCAGCAGATTGATGCTGGTATAGCCATAAGCCAGACTGGGTGATGGAGTGAGACTCCAACTCAAAAAAAAAGTGATATTGAATCACCCAATGGGAGCACAATTCTTGGTCTGCTGACTGAGGGAGCAGAAAAAATGGACTGGATCAACCAGTTTTGGGAAAATCTTTACAAGATGGCCTTGGAAGAGGCATAGTAGAGTGTAGCCCTTCCTGGAACAGCAGTCAGGCAAGGGGACAGAGTCTGGGGCTACCCTACTCCACAGTCAGAACTGCTGGGAAAATACTGTAGGCAGAAGACTCCTTCTTTTCTTCTTCTTTGCTACTCACTCCACCCCCATCTTCTCTCTCTTGGATACCACAGCAGCTTCCTAATTGGTCTCCCTGCTTCCACTCTTAACTCCCTACAGTTCATCCTCCACACAGTAGCCAGAGTGGCCTTTTAAAATCAGACAGTCTCATTCCTCTGCTTAAGATCCTCCAGTGGCTTCCTACTCAAAACAAAATTCAAACTCCTCGTGATGATAGTCTGCAGGGTCCTGCCCACTTTTTTCACATCTTCTCTTCTCAGTGTTTCTTGTTCATTCTCTTCCAGCCACTCTGACCTCCGTAATTTGTTCTTCAGACAGATCAAGCTTCTTCCCCGCTTAGGCACTGAGCTGAATGAAGGGTTTTACATGCGCTGTCATTCTGTCTGCACAATAATCCTGAGGTTTACAGAAGATAAATCCTGGCCACACAGTTTGTGAGCGATGAAACAAGAATTTGCATCCGGGGAAGTCTGACTGCTGGGTTCACAGGACTTTTCCTTATATCACATCCAGATGGAGAACCCATTACGCTTCCCGCCTCCACGAAGAAGAGTGAGGCAGAGACCTCATTCACAAGGCAAAGCCCTCCTTTATCAAGAAATGCCTTTACTGGACATCTCCCTAATCCTAAAGTTTGACGCCATACCAACACTGCCATGCAATACCCAGAATACATAGCCAATCATGAAGTTCTACTGATTAGGCACACAATGCTTCTTGGCCATTGATTTTCTTGGATCATTTAAAACTTACAATCATTCAATTACAATGAAAACATAATTACAATAGGAAAATCAAGTTATCTTTTTTTTTTTTTTTGAGTTGGAGTCTCACTCTGTTGCCCAGGCTGGAGTGCAGTGGCATGCTCATGGCAACCGCTGCCTCAACTTGCTGGGCTCAGGTGATCCTTCCACCTCAGCCTTCCAAGTAGCTGGAACTACAGTCATGCACCACCATGCCTGGCTAATTTTTTGATTTATTGTAGAGATGAGGTCTTATCAAGTTGCCCAGGTTGGTCTTGAGCCACTGGGCTCAGGCAATCCCCTCGTCACAGCCTCCCAATGTGCTGGGATTACAGGCTTGAGATACTGTGCTGAGCCCCAAGTTATCTTTATGTTTGTTTCGGAGACTTACTTCACATTTATGTCAATATCAGTGTTCCAAAGCTATTTTCTATGACTTCTCTCCTGGCCCCATGTGCAACAAGAACATGATAAAATCTGTACCAGTTCATGAGATGGTTGATATTTTACAAGAGGACATCAATGCATATAAGAGCCATGTTTTATATTAGGGAGGTGAACCTCTCATGGCTGCCCGCCAAATGACCTTCTTGTTGAGAATGACCCACTGCAAAATGGGTTTTACTTTGCACAAAGTGGAACTTATCACCTGTTTGATGAAGTCAATTTCTAATGCTTTCAGGCCTCAGCTTCCCCGTCTATGAAATAGGGATGATAATAGTCACTTTCTTAGAATGGCTTTGAGGATTGAGGGTGATTATACTCATTAACTACTTGGCACAATAAGTGCCTGGCACACAGTAAGTGCTAGTTTACACAGTCAGGGGTAGCTACTTTTAAAAATCATAATCTTCGAGTAGCACAATCTGAATGAGTCTCTCAGTGCACCAACGTGTTCAATTACCAAACAACTTCCCAACAACAACAACAAAATGAAGATACAGTCAGGGCTACACTAACTGGAAGGATGACTCACTCTAGCTGACTCTAAATCCAGACTTAAAAAAAAAAAAACTGGCTATCTCTGAATCAGGCTTCTTATCTTGACTCAGCATAATCTACACCATTACTAACCAGCATGGGCATTTTATTGGCCCTTGGTTGCTATTTAAGTGTCTGTCCCCCACCCTTATTCATTCTCTTTTCTTAGATTGCCTTTAGTGGTGGCTTCAACCCAGGACCACTAAGTGTGTTCTTTTTTCTTTTCTTTTTTTTCCTCCTAATGGGTACAGAAAAGTCAAAGCACTACCTTTAATCTTCTATTTCCCACTGGGAATTTATGAAGGCAGGGACAACAAATAACTTCTAAAGGGCATTACAACAGGCCTTGAGCTGAAAATAGCCTTAAGTATAAATCTACAAAATTCAACTGAGTCAGGCTGGGTTTTCAGAAACACATCTGCTTTAAGAATGTATTCCTTCAAGCATTATCTTGTGCCTTTTCTAATCGCTAATGCACGGCACGACTAGATCGACTCATAAAAATCTTTCACATAGTTGAGGTAAATCCAACATTTCACCATTGCGGGCATCTGCCTCCAACCCGAATCCTGAGGGAACAAGGCAGCAGCCTTCCACTGTTTCCAGTACCCACTTCCAGGAGAATACCTATATTAAAAAAATGCTTACTGTGATTTTCCAAGTACATTTGCTATTGGGAGGGTACACTCCAGGAAAACCTTCACTGCCAATAAATCCAGACTCTCCGGTAAGAACACCGCCACATGTGAAAACAGGTCTGGGAAAATAAAAGGGGCAACGATATGAAATTTGAAACATGGTCTAATAATCCAATGCCAACTGCAAAAAGGTGTAGCATATCCAAACAGATAAAAGTTAAGATTGACTAATCAATGCTTGCACCATATAAGGGATCTGAAAGATTGCAAGCTCTTAGAATATTTAAATTATAGCCTGATAAAGCATTCATCCCAGCTGCCGTCTGCCTCTATAATAGCACTTGATTATATATACTACAATCAAGTTCTCCTCGTGGTGGTAAGGGGACATGGTAAAGGGATCCATTTAACTTGGGGAATGGGAGAGCCAAGCGGAGTGAATGCTTGGTTTTAAAGATAGACAAGCAATTGGTTAATATAAAAAAGTGTTCAGTTCCCAGATTTGGAGAGATGCCCAGGTCTCCTCCCGTGTTCTGAAAAATCACCGGCCATGGGGAAAGCCTTCCATTAAAAAGGGAGGCTGATGGGATGGAGGTGGGAGAGGAGACGCCAGAGTTGGCCACGGGGCGGGTCCCACAGCCGGGGTCCTGGGGCCCGGCAGGGGTCCGCGAGGACTCAACTTTCCGGGGCGGCTTCTCGGGCGCCACGCGACTAGGGTTGTCCCCCGGGTGTACGACTCTGGGCACAGCCGCCTGGGGGAGAAAGCCGCGGCAGACCAGTGTCCACAGATCTGGGCCCCAGGGCGTCCCTCCGCCCCATAAAGACCAGGGCAGAGGAGACTCAATTCCTCTGGAGTCTCAAGTCCGATCCAGTCCCGCCACGTGGTGGCCGGCCAGCCGCAGGGCCG
>NW_007259416.1:167375-211883 GCF_000164805.1 Carlito syrichta
GCCCCCTGCGGGGTGGCGCCGGGGCGGCCCGGCCCGAGATCCACGGCGACCGCGGGGTGGGGAGTGGGGGCTTCGTGGTTTGCTCTGGGGGAGTGTTTCTCCCAGTTACTTAAAAAAAAAAAAAAAAAAGTATGAGCGCTTGCTGAATGCTGGAAAACCCGGGGTCCCCCTTTGTCTCTTTCAAGCACCCAGATCAAAGGAAAGAAAGAGGACAGGAAAAGAGGGATTCTGTCGTGTTTTAACTCCTGCACTTATGCTTATTCTCTTTCAACACACTCGCACTCACACACCCAATCCCAGGGGATTATTTTCTGTTTTTACTGGTGTAGGAGATTGGCAAGGGAGGTGGTTTGTGCAGGGAAATTTAGACACGGGTTCTCAGGCAAGCGATCTGTGTGTGAACTGTCATTAAATGTCAGATACTCGGGACAGAACCAAATCTCACCGTCCCATGGAATGTCCCTGAAAATGGTGTTTCTCTGCTGGCATCCGTCTGTTCTTAGAAGACCTTTTTCCAGCAGCCTCTTTCTGGAGTATTGACCGGTGAAGATTTACAGAGGCTTTGTTTTTCTCAGAACAATCCTAGCCTTAGGGAATCAAAGCATTTCTTTACTTGACTACAAGAAAAAGAATTGCAAACATTTATTCTATTAAGTGCTTCTCAATAACCAGGGATTGATGCAAGAATAACAAGAGTAGAATGGATTCATTGAGATTTTCGATAACCACACCACCTATGGGAAATATAACTTAGTTTTGATACTTCATTTGTGTTGTTTCTTCTAAATTATTTTCACCTTTCTAAGCAGAAAAAATTAAGCATTAAAGTAGGGTTTGTCAAGACTTCATTTCTAATAATGAGCTTGTAACGTTAAGAACATAAACACCCCTGCAAGGTAATAAGTAAAATTGGCTATCGGAAATAATTTCACATTTAGTAGTGGGGAACCCAGAAGCCTATACTAGGAACCAGAATGTTCCTGCAGGATTTAGATTATCTTACCATTTTTGAAAAAGTGAAGGAGAAAAACATCATAAACTACAACTTTTCAAATTTCTCTAAAGGCACCACACCCTGTATGACATTAAAAAAAAAAGGATTACAGAATTTGGCAAACTGCATTATATCCTGAAACACCCTCAACCCAATAAAAATTTCTTAAAAACAGCAAAGAGGAAAATAAATGGTTGTTTATTTTGCACACATTTCAAGAATTTGTTATCCAATAACATAAGTGCTTTAGATGATAGTTTATTTAAAAGTCATAATTTTAAATTATAAAGTGGAAATATTGCTCAATCTACTTTCTGGTAATGATTTGGAGTCCTCATAGCCAGAAAGTACTTCATTTTTAGGACTAAGCTAAGTTTTCAAAATATAAAAGAAAAAAACAAAGTATTAAGCATGCTTAAATAGAAAACTACTTGAATATAAATATGCAACAGTATTTTCTTCTCTTAATTTATAGACTGATGAATGTATTCATATCCTCACTAAAGATTTAAGATTAACACTGATCATTCTGTTGTTGCTGACACATAAAAAAGACATTGATTTTACCATGTGATTTTAAAGTTTACCAAGACCCATATTATTTGCTCTAAAAACACACATTTGACTTGGAACTACAGTTCTGACCAAAATTATAAACCTTACATGTCCTGAGAAGCTTAATACGCTAAAATTGAGAGACACCCAAGTGGTCTCTGAAGGTGTTTGTAAGGTCCATCTCTGCAAGACCAATTTTTGGATTTTGTGATACAGAATTTGTATAATGGACAGAGAGCTATGGAACTCCAGGCAGTAGGAAATGGGAGAGGGAGAGAGGACAAAAGCCCTGTGGGTAGATTCTCAAAAAAAAAAAAAAAAAACAGAGTGGTTGGTGAAATGATCCTTATTATCCAAAGTATATATTGTCCAGTCTCTGCAGTTACCAGGTTATACACAATATCAAAATCATGAGAATAATGAAAATATTCACCAATGAACTAATCGCTTATAAAATCAAGCCCCACACAAACATTTCTTACTACATAATACTAGCATCTGGCTGGGCCCAGTAGATCAACAGCATTGTCAGTTAGTCTCTAACTAATTCATCAGTCTTGTAAACATCCAAAAATGCAATGTAAATCCGATGCACATTCATTTCATTGTGCAGTCAGTACTGATCTTGTAAAAAAAAAAAAAATCCAGAACTTCACAAGATGAATGCAAGTGATGTTGAAAAAGTGGAAGAATGATGGGCTCTTTTGGACAAATGAATGTCTAGATGAGATGCTCTAGTGAACAACTTCATGAGAAAAATGAAAAAGCCCTATAATACTTTTCCAAAAGTAATCTATGTTATAACGCTGAAAAAGTAAAAAGTGGCCAGGATCGGTGGCTCAGCCTGTAATCCCGCGCCTTTGGGAGGCTGAGGTGAGTGGATTGCCTGAGCCCGCGGGTTCGAGACCCGCCTGGGCAGGGAGACCTCCTCTCTACAATAAATCAAAAAATCAACCGGGCGTGGTAGCGCATGCCTGTAATTCTGGTTCCTTGGAAGGCTGAGGCGGAAGGATTGCCGGAGCCCAGCAGGTCGAGGCTGCGGTGGCCGGGAGCGAGCCACTGCACTCCAGTCTGGGTGACAGAGTGAGACTCCAACTCAAAAAAAAAAAAAGTAAAAAGTGAAGAGAAGGATGTTTGTACTTTGCTATAATTCGATTTTGTCGGGGAAATCATGCTTTAAAAAATTCACATTGATTCAGGAGAGTTAGCATATGAGGGGGGACCCCCAGAAGCCCAGAATCTGTTTTTTAAAAATTGTGTACTTCTTGCATGTTTAAACTTCAGTCACCTTCAAAGTACTCTCTGTTTAATGCAATACGCCTATTGAGACACTTTTTCTACTCTCCAAACAGTTTTTGAACTCGTCAATTTTGATGCCTTTCAGTGCTTCTGCCACTTTTTGTTTCACCTCTTCCATGTCAGCAGAACAGTTCCCTCTGAGGACTTTTTTCATCTGGGAAACAAAACAAGTCTGTTGGGGTGAGGTCGGGTGAATAGAGAGGGTGAGGCACGGGGGTCATGCTGCTTTTGGTCAAAAACTGCTGAACACTCAGAGTGATGTGGACAGGTTTTTTGTGTAAATCACCCATCATGAAATGGACAAACACACTGAAAGAATCTCCAAAATAAAAATAAAAAACCTCACTGAAACCACATGCAACCTCTCACAAGAACGCTAGCTGGTACACTGATGCTGATGGATTTACCTACAGGAGGAACACTTACCTACAGGAGGAAGCTTGTACTAAAAGGGGTCTCCTCTCCAAAAAATGATTTCTTTTTGGGGGAGTCCCTCCTCAAATAGTTTCAAATAGAACTGAAATTTTGATACATACAAAACAAATTTAATTTTCTAATTATCAGTTTCCTTTTTTAAGATAAAATCCTAAACACTTTTTCAATATCTATTGTGAAAATTTGGAGCCTATTTTAAATAAATAAGTGGACTTTTCTGAAACAACTAACCTAAGTTATGGATAATCTCTGATGATCTTGAAATGTGCCTGAATACCAACCTAGGGCAGTGCATCAGATTGAGAGGGAGAGGAAATAATGGGAGTTTATGGTGTTTTCTTTTTTCTTTTTTGAGACAGGGTCTCACTCTGTCACCCAGGCTGAAGTGCAATGGCATGATCCCAGCTCACCACAGCCTGCTGACCTCCTGGGCTCAAGAGATCCTCCTATCTCAGCCCCCCAAGCAGGTCAGACTATAGTTGTGCATCACCATGCCCTGCTAATTTTTATATATTTTGTAGAGACTAGGTCTCACTACGTTGCCCAAGCTGGTCTCCAACTCCTGGGCTCAAGCAATCCTCCTATCTTGGCCTCCTAAATTGTTGGGATTACAGGTGTGAGTCACCACACCTAACCTAAAGTGTTCTTTTTACAAAAAGTCTTCTTTTTCTTCTTTTGCAATGGACGAGGCATGAGCCATATCTGGAACTCCGGTGTGGTCTGTGCTTCCTTGAATGTGACACTGCTCCTGCTGTACCACAGGGGTCTCTAGACTTATAAGTGTTATAAATGTATAAAAGGATTGAAAAGTATCCGGAAAGCCATTAGTGTGAAATTCCTCTTACACAGCCTATTAGTGATGATACAGTGTTCATGATATTTCCATAATGTCTGTAGTTCTTTAGAACTATCAGAATGGCCAGCTCGGGCAACTTGGTGAGACCTCGTCTCTACAATAAAATAAAAAATGTGCCAGGCGTGGCAGTGCGCGCCTGTAGTTCCAGCTACTTGGAAGGCTGAGGTAGGATTGCCTGAGTCCAGCAGGTTCATGCTGGGGTGGCCGTGAGCATGCCACTGCACTCCAGCCTGGACGACAGAGTGAGACTCCAATTCAAAACCAAAAAACAAACGAACAAAAAACTATTAGAATGGACTTTTCCAATTTTCTTTTATCTGGGAAAAAAAATAATAGTGTGCAGTTATGATATTAATATTGCACTGACAGAGATGCCTTTTCAGAATTCAGCTTGTTAGATACTATCAACATTTAGAAACTCCCAATGATCTTTGAATTCTTGTGCACAGATCCAAGCTGTAGCGACTCTTGTGTTCAAGGATTTTTAGAATTAAAAGCTAGTTCAATTATTTTTTATGTTTGTAAACATACATTAGGAGGAAAAGTAGACCCCCAGAATTATACTGGTCAGACTTCTTAGTTACAAACAACTGAGCCCGTTCAGAGTGAGTCCACTCTGTTGGATCGAGCTGTAAAAGGGATGTATTTTATTATATTATATTATATTATATTTTATTTTTTTTTATTTTTTATTTTTTATTTTTTAAGTTGGAGTCGCACTCTGTCGCCCAGACTGGAGTGCAGTGGCTGCTCCCGGCCACCGCAGCCTCGACCTGCTGGGCTCCGGCGATCCTTCCGCCTCAGCCTTCCAGGTAGCTGGAACTACAGGCATGCACTACCATGCCCGGCTGATTTTTTGATTTTTATTGTAGAGATGAGGTCTCGCTGTCCAGGCGGGCCTTGAACCCGCGGGCTCAGGCAATCCATTCACCTCAGCCTCCCAAAGGCGCGGGATACAGGGAATGTATTTTAAAAAAACAGATAGTTCACATACCATTAAGAGGATTGTGGGGCTTGGTGGCTCAGCCTGTAATCCCAGCACTTTGGGAGGCCGATGCGAATGGATTGCCTGAGCCCAAGGGTTCGAGACCAGCTGGGGCAACTTGGCGAGACCTCATCTCTACAGTAAATTAAAAAAAAAATAGCCAGGAGTGGTAGCACGCTCTTGTAGTTCTGACTACTTGGAAGGCTGAGGCAGAAGGATTTCCAGATCCCAGTAGGTTGATGCAGGTGTGGCCGTGAATGTGCCACTGCACTCCACCCTGGGTGACGGAGTGAGACTCCAACTGAAAAAAAAAAAAGAATTGTGCAGACAGTCTTAAAGTGAATTTCCCCCAAAGAATGGCCAAAACCTTGCCTCAGAAATGCCCCAGTGAGAAATACATCTGTCACCAATGCTGCCACTAAGACTGAGCACTAAATGCAGGTACTTGAACTTACTGCAGTCACCGCTGCTGTGAGCACCTCCAGTGCCTTTTTGCCCAGGGAGATTCCACCTTGCAACACTCCTGCCCCAGAGGACAGACACCTCTGTTGCTACAGAACGAGCACCCATCCCAGAACCTCTTTGCTCATGTCAATGTTTTGACCCATGTCTGATGTAAGTGCACATGATCGGTGTGGTCCAGGTCACATGCCTTCGTCTCAGCTACAAGGAAGGCTGGGAATTCAACACTATGGGGAATGAAGGTCACATAGTGTAGAATTTTCCCCAAATATACAAGTATAAAAATGAAGACTGAGAGTGATGGCTTATACCTGTAATTACGGCACTTTGGGAGGCCGAGGTGGGAAGATTGCTTGAGCCCAGGAGTTGGAGACCAGCCAGCCTGGGAAACATAGCAAAATCTCATTTCTAAAAAAAAAAAAAAAAAAAAATTAAATTAAATTAATAAATAATTTAAAAATTTTAAAAAGTTAGGTTACTAGAACAATAATGGGCAGGTACTAATATGATTAATACCATGTCAAGGATCTCATAAAGTTCAGTTAGCCCATCTTCCTGCATCTCTTTGCTGAGGAAAGCAGACCCAAGAAGGTCTTTACAAAGTTGCAGGAATGATGCTACTTATTGAATGAAACCAGTTCCACTCACCTGCCCATGTTGGAATGTTGGATTGGGTCAGGGATTTTTTTTTTTTTTTTTCTTTTTTTTTTGAGTTGGAGTCTCATTCTGTCACCCAGACTGGAGTGCAGTGGCTCGCTCCTGGCCACCGCAGCCTTGACCTGCTGGGCTCCGGCAATCCTTCCGCCTCAGCCTTCCAAGTAGCTGGAACTACAGGTGTGTGCTACCACGCCCGGCTCATTTTGACTTATTGTAGAGATGAGGTCTCGCCAAGTTGCCCAGGCGGGTCTCGAACCCGCGGGCTTAGGCAATCCACTCACCTCAGCCTCCCAAAGTGCTGGGATTACAGGCTGAGCCACCAAGCCCGGCTTGGGTCAGGGATTTTGTTTGAGTCAAAGGCAACCACATGCAAGCTTACAAAGCCGAACGTGAGTAAGCCAGCTGCTTTTTGCTGGTTTGGAATGAAGCTTTGCCCAAAGGAGTCCCTTCATAATGAGTTATCATCATTGTTTTCATTGTCTCTGACTTTTACCGAGCACTTATTATACACCAGGAACCGTACTGAATGCCTACAGTAACATTTCATTTAATTTTCTTAGCAGTTCCTATCAGGTAAGAACGATTATCACCATTTTACAAGTAAAGTTTCTGAGATTTATAGAGATTAACCACTAAGACCTGTAATTTGTACTTGAAAAGCTGGAATTCAAGCTGCCTGGAAAACTCAAGTTCTTAATCAACGCTTCATGTCAATCCATTAGAGCCTCTCTCCGGGAATGCTCAGTACATGTGGAAATGGTGGTTGTTCTGGAGGGACATATGCTGTTTGTCTACACAAGACTCCTCCCGTGGAGAACCACCCCTTGTGGCTCTGAGAACACTGATTCCCTTCACTGCTTCTCCAGCCCCAGGTGGGACATGTGAGCAAGGACTGTTCAATCAGAAAGCTCTTCCTGTTACTCTGGAGGTATGGGGAAGAGGTTCTTTCCACCTCTTTCTCTGGAAGCAGCATATAAGCAAAAAGTTTCCTGGGAAAGAAGGACCAGGCCTGAGGTAGACGCTTCAAAACAACAGGCCACCTCCCTTCCAGGTAGAGGTGGACCTCCAAGAATTTGGAAAAGGCTCTGTTGAGAGAACCCAGGGAATCTCTCACATAATACAGAGAAGATGTGGGTATGAGAAAAGATATAGAACATGTATTAATCAAAAGTATTGCCTTGACCAAAAAACAAACAACAAACAAACCCACACCTCAATACATTGGTCACTGATGTCAATGAGGACCAGGAAGTGAGGTCAATGAACATCACCACCAAATCAAACCAAAACACCTCAGAACTGTTTTCTTATGTTGGCTTTTAGGGTTGAATCTTTGCTAGAAGAGTGATTTTATTAACTGTAGGTAACAAATATTTTTTCTTTTTTTGTGAGTTGGAGTCTCACTCTGTTGCCCAGGCTGGAGTGCAGTGGCACACTCATGGCCATCGCAGCCTCAACCTACGGGGTTCAGGCGATCCTTCCAGCATGTGCCACCATGCCCAGCTATTTTTTTTTTGTAATTTACTGTAGAGACGAGATCTTGCTATGTTGCTCAGGCTGGTCTCAAACCCATGGGCTCAGGCAGTCCTTTCCTTTCCACCTCCCAAAGTGCTGGGATTACAGGCATGAGCCACTGTGCCTGGCTAACAAATATCTTTTTATTTGTTTGGTGTAGTCATCACATTTAAATCACCTCATCCAGTAGATTGACTCATTTAACTGGTTGGGTACATTTTGTAGCTAACTCATCTGACTGTCTCCACCAGGACTCAACGTGACTCATACTCATGAATCATTCCAAGCTAGTAGTTGTCTGCAAAGAAGGCAATGCAACAGATATCCCCTGGTGAAGGGCTGGGATCCCCAAAGGTGGGAGGCATGCCACCAAGGATGTCTGCTAACAAGGAGCCAGGAGTAGGGAGCAAGAAGTATTTGGAGCACGAGAGGGTATCAGCCCAGATCTCTTTCCTCCAGATACCTCTGGGGTCCCTGTGTTCTCCTCAGTCACTGGTCCTCAAATCTCAGGGCAAGAGTTTGGTATCAGCATCTGATCCCTAATCCATACCAAGGAATAAAAACTGAAGCTTTTTCTTAAGTGGTGTGGGTGTCCATCCTCAGTAACCATCTCTTCTTTTTGTTTTTTAATTAAAAATGTCCTTGAGTCTAAAGGAAATACCCACTTACTATATAAAAACCAGAAAATATTTATAAAAAGATAAAAAAGAAAATCACCCTTAATTTTGCCCAAAAGATAACACTAGTGTCCCTTCAGTTCCCCTCCCTTTTGTCTCTTCTGTGATACAATTATTCCCCAGGGATCTGAAGAGTTTGTCTTAATTCTAAGTCCTTCTGGTTCTTTTGCTTTTTAGAAAAGTCACCAATAAAAAAGATCAATGATAATGATATTAGTGTCTACATGGCTGTAATAAGAGGCGGATTGATGACTCCCGGGAGGAATGATAGTGGCTGTTCCTCTATCTGAACTCCATTCACAGGTAGCTTTCTCTTTACTCATTGGCCTTCTAAGCTGCCCTTTGGAGAATCCCATTCTGATCGTGGCAGAGTCAACAATCTACCGCAATTCAAATATATCTTCATTTGTTCCTCGAGGAAAAGATTCATATTTGCTACTCACTAAACACCTGGAATAAAATAGTTTGAATCTCCCATTTGAACTGGTTTGTTATGTGTTGCGAGATTGCTTAAGGGTTATTGCTTCTGCAAAAGGAAGAGAGCCACTGAAAAGGCAGTATCCAAATAAATATTATATGCGAGCAAAGGCATCAGACGTACGAGGCTGAGTAATTTAGAAATTCTTTATTTCTCTTTAGCTTAAAAGAGAACTGAGTGTAAAAGAGAGCTAAGAGAACAATATGTATAATGTACATAATTATGGCTATGAACACAGTCCTAAATCCATAATATTAATACAGCTAGTATAGAGTATGTGTCCTGAGTCCTTAGTCCTTAAATTTTTGATAACATTTTACAGACTTACAAATGCTTTTGAAATAATCCTGACATAAACTTCATTTTTCCTGAGAAACAAGTAGAACCCCGAATGTGCATTTTTTTCTGCCAAGATAATTGCAAAAGAAGATCTATGTGGGAAAGAACATCATAACAAGTAAATTCTAAATAAAACCTAAATGCCTGAATATCAACGCATGTCTATTGTGGGTATTAAATGGTTATTAATTTTAAAAATCAGCATGAGGTTTACCCATTTGATTGAATTTGATAGGATTACAGTTCTTGATCGAGTCCAGACCTTTTTCTCTGAGACGTTGGAATTGATACTTCTTAACTGGGGATTTTGCCAGACGCTAATGACAGGCGTCTTCTGGCCACTGTGTAGGACTGATTGTGCAAATGGGCTGTCAGAGCCACGGAAGCACTGTCTCTGTGCCTGGTGTTGGCAATTGTCTCTGTTTTCTCAATTGGTCATGTTTCCATTGCAGTATCTAGAGATTTTTTTGTTTGTTTCATTTCCCTTTTACTTTGCTGGCATATTTAGGTATTATTTGTATATACTATATATTCTGAGCAAAATGACGGGCATATAAGTATATGCATAATATACATATTACTTACTGAATATGATCATTTATGCATATGTAGATATGGATGCATGGATGAATGTGTAAGTACACATGTCCCTCCCAGATGATACTGGAGACACACTCACACATTTTCACTCTTTGGAACTCCCTTTTCTTTTCTTTTTTTTTTGAGTTTTTTTTGGAGTCTCACTCGGTTGCCCAGACTGGAGTGCAGTGGCCGCTCCTGGCCACCGCAGCTTCGCCTGCTGGGCTCCGGCGATCCTTCCGCCTCAGCTTTCTGAGCAGCCGGGATTATAGACATGCACTACCACACCCAGCTGATTTTTTTATTTTATTGTAGAGATGAGGTCTCGCTGCCCAGGTGGGTCTCGAACCCGCGGGCTCAGGCAATCCACTCACCTCAGCCTCCCAAAGGCACAGGATTACAGGCTGAGCCAACGAGCCTGGCTGGAACTCCCTTTTCTAAATTCCAAACTGACCACCCTCCTCGGCCTACATATTTTCCTTCTAATGCTACAGCTTTTTAAAAACATTCTCTAAGGCTTGATTAGATTTTCAGTCCCAGCTAACCCCAAAATCTTTTCTTCTTCCTCTCCTCCCTCCCATCCTTCTTCCCTCTCCTCCTTCCTCCCTTTCTGCTTCCTTCTCTCCCTTTCTTCCTTCTCTCCCTCCCCTCTCCCTCTTTCCTTCCTTCCTTCCTTCAAGCTATTGAGAGCTGACTCTATGCCAAATGCTACACTAGGTTCTGGAGATAACAGCGTTGGATAGAACACACCTGGTTCCTGCACCTACCGTTGAGAATGCCCTTTAGGGTCTTCTAAAAATTAGTCTCATTTGCTTTGTGTTGTTTTGGATCCTCTGAAAAACAGACACCAATATGGAATTTGATTTGCAAGAGACTTATGGGGCGAAATGCCTACTTCAGACTGCAATGCAGGACTGACCCCTTTGAGAGGAGGCAGGGAGAGGAGGGGGATCGGATTGGCAAGCCCAGATTGTAGTGCAACCCTGAGTAAAATCTTGGCCAGGGCAATGAGGAGTTCTAGCAAAGATGGCTTTCTATAGGAAACCCAAGTTGGGGGGCGCATCCTGGCTCTACCACCCCTGCCTTGCTTGGTCATCGGCTGGGAGCAACCTGGGTAGAGTGTGGCCTTGGCACGTACTATGGAACAGATCCCAAAGGTGTGGCAGATGGAGGCTGCCAGCTAATGACAGACCTCATGGCAGAGTCCCTTTTGGAGGGAAAGACTTATGTGGTACACTCCCATGGCTGCCGTGTGGGTGAATTTTAGGGTTTTATCCTCAGAGGCAAAGTTATTTTCAAGTTCTCAGTGCAGGCAGGAGAGTGAGAAACTTCATTGCTGCCCCTGTGTAATGACTGAAGTGGGCAACCCCTTCAGGTCCCTTTCCACTGTGGGAGCTTTTCCGTCCTCTTAATAAATCCTGCTTTCACTTAAAAAAAAGAAAGAAAGAAAGAAAGACTGAAGCTATCAAGAACTTTACTTTGTGATAGTTGCGTGCTTCCCAGTTTTACAGGGAGATCACTCTGTTGGGTGGTTTCCACAGTCTGTTGAGAGTGTATGTGAGGCTGTTTATAATGATGCATGTCTCAGGGTGCCTCAGGTTTCAAATCTTTTTTTCATTCAAGAGAAACACCTACCAGCAGCCAGGTTAGATACACAGGGTGGGTGTGGTGGATCATGCCTGTAATCCCAGCACTTTGGGAGGCGAAGGCAGGTGAATTGCTTGAGCTCATGAATTCAAGACCAACTTGGGCAACATAGTGAGACCTCATCTCTACAAACATTTAAAAAATAATAAGCCAGGTGTGGTGCTGTGTGCCTGTAGTCCCAGCTACTTAGGAGGCTGGGGTGGAAGGATCACCAGAGCCCAGGAATTCGAGGCTGCGGTAGTCACGACTGTGCCACTGTACTCCGTCCTGGACAACAAAGTGAGACTCCAACTCAAAAAAACAGAAAAGAAAAAGTAAAAGAATTAGGTACACAGCAGGCATCCTGCATCACCTAACTCTTCTAGATGCTCATGTCATGGTGCTTCCTGGTCCCACAAATCTAGGAATACCTTTTCTTAAAAGAAAGAAAGAAACAGACAAAAACCTCCCCACACTACCGCTAACAGCAAAAGACTTAAAGCTGAGGAAAAGAAAGATCAAATGTCTTAGTCTCTTCAGGTTGCTGTAACAAAAATACTATAGACTGAATCGCTTATAAACAACATTTATTTCTCAGTTTTAGAGGCTGGAAACTCTAAGGTCAAGGCACTGACAGATTCTGTGTCTGGTGAGGGTTCGTTCTCCATAGATAACTTTTCTCACTGAGTCCTCACAGGGTGGAAGGGGTAAGGCAGCTCTCTGGGGCCCCTTTTATAAGGACATTAATCTCACTCATAAGGGCTCCACCTTCATGACCTTGCCATCTTCTGAAGGACTCATCTCTTAGTACTATCATCTTGGGGGTTAGGATTTTCACATATGAACTTTGAGGCAACACAGACATTCACACCACAGCAACAAGCAGGAAAGATGAATTTAACAAGAAACTACATGACGTTAATTAAGATAAAATAAAGTAGAGAAAATTAGTTCCTCAGTTGCAATAGTTGCACTTCGAATGTCACAAGAGCCACAGGTAATGGACAGTGCTAGTCTAGATGAAGGATTAGATGTTAAGCTAACTTGGCCTGGTATACTGGATAGTCAAATAGCTTCCTACTTGCAAATTGTTAAACAAATAGTGTGTTTGGCCTTAGCAAACACTTTTAACTTCTCTCTTTGCTTTGAGAACTCTTTTCTTTCCTTCCTCCCTTGGTCCTTCCTTTGTTTATTCTTCTGTTGTCTGGTGAGAAAATGTTATGCTCCTAAATATTCTCAGCAGGGTTAGCCTTTCCCTCCCATATCTGGGGTTTAAAGCCCAAAGGAATAGACAGTCTTTAGATCAGTTAGAATTTCAAAATAGCAAGAATTTCAAAATAGTAATCAACTCGAGATTTGTACCCTTCTTCTTGGAAATGAGATTTCACTTAGGTTAAGTTCAATGTCTTAGAATGAAACAAGATCGTATGACCTTAATTCTGTATTTATTTACCCAAGTAAGGATAAAAGAGCTTAGAGTTATAAAAAATGAAAAATACACTTGGAAGAAAGAGAGCTTTAATTATATTTTCAGAGGATCAATGACTTCTTCTTAAAAACATTTCTAAAATGTTTACAATACGTAAATATGTCACCAACATTTTAAAGATACCAGAAATATTTTTACATTTAGTTTGATCAAATGTCATGAATATTAGTGACACTGCTATATTCGTTCTATTGCTTAAATCATTAATAGAATTTTACTCATCAGAACAGACACTAATTTTAATTGAGTAATCTTTACGGGAGTGAAAACATTCATTCACTTTATTAATTGTGCCACCTGTGTGACTCTTACACTCATAGACCTAAATGTCACAGAATGGAACTTTATTTCTCTGATGCTGAACTAAACTGACTCTCAAGCCCCAGATAACAGAAAGCCTAGTCTTGCCAATGGACTTGAAACTGAATCCTTTCCAGATTCTTCTCAGTTTATTTTGGCAATTCAGTGATATCCTGGGTTGGTACGCTTTGTTTCTCTTCCCCTTATCCAAAGGGTGACCTCATGTATTTATCCGTCAGGCATTTATTGAGCTCCTACTATGTACAGAGAACTATAATAGGCATTGGGGATATGGAAGTAAGATAAAGTTCTTGCTCTCGTAGAGCATGTATTCTGGTGTGGAAGATGGACAATAAGGGAGCAAAAATAATATGTGAACGATATCCACAGTGATAAAAGCCCTGTAGAAAATGAAAACAATTTAACCTGCTAATATGCTAGAAGCCTGGGTGAGCAGGGACTTCTCACTGTGGTGTTTTAGCTGAGAACCAAAGATAAAGAATCAGCCTTAAAAAAGGGAAAAGAGGCCTGTAATCTCAGCACTTTGGGAGGCAAGGCAAGTAGATTGCCTGAGCCCACAGGTTTGAGACCAGCCTGGGCAACTTGGTGAGACCTCGTCTTTACAATAAATAAAAAATTAGCTGGCGTGGTAGCACCTGCCTGTAGTTCCAGTTAGTTGGAAGGCTGAGGCAGAAAGATTGCCAGATCCCAGTAGGTCGACGCTGGGGTAGCCGTGAGTGTGCCACTGGACTCTAGCCTGGGCGAAGGAGTGAGACTCCACTCAAAAAAAAAAGAAAAAAAAAAAAACAGAGAAAAGAGTCCTTCAGGTTAGGCATGGTGGCTCAAGTCTATAATCCCAGCACTTTGGGAGGTTGAAATGAGAGGATCTCTTGAGCCCTGAGGTTCAAGGCCAGCCTAGGCAACATAGTGAGACCTTGACTCAACAAAACAAAAATCAAAAAAATTAACTGGATGTGGTGGTGCACACCTGGAGCCTTAGCTACTCAGGAGACTGAGGCGGGAGGATGGCTTGAGTCCAGGAGCTCGAGGCTGCCGTGAGCTGGGATTGTGCCACTGTACTCCAGCCTGGGAGACAGAGTGACATTCTGACTCAAAAGAATAAAACTAAAAAGACCTTTAGGTGAAGGGAAGAGCAAGTGCAAATATTCTAAGGTGAGAACGTTTGGTTTGTAATAGACTTCCAAAGGCTTGCATAGTCTCCAGCATGGGCCAAAAAGACATTGTATTTCCTCCCTGCCCAGAGAAATGCAGGAGGATGCCTCAACACATGAGGAATTGGGCAACTAGAACATGTTAAGTAGGAGAAACTTCAATATGATCTTAAAGATATAAGAATAAGCATTATTTGATAAACTTGCATTTCTTGCCTTTCATTTGCCATTCCTTGCATTGCTTCTTTTGTTTTAGAAAAAAATAGAACTGATCCTAGAAAAGTCTAAATAGAGCTTGATATAGCATAATTTGAAACAAGAGACAAGATGACCCCTTTTCTTGACAGGAGCATTGTCTTTCTTGTAGGACCACACCACCCACTTGTCATACTTGTCTCAGTTGACCACCTAAAGAGATAAAAGTTATTTGGGACCCTCTTTATGATAATTTGACTTTTAAAAACATATATCACAAATCAACTAAATGAATGTCTTCCATATATATTTTTTGAGTCAGGGTCTCATTTTGTCACCCAAACTGGAGTGCAGTGGCACGATCACAGCTCACTGCAGCCTCAACCTCCTGGGTTCAAATGATCCTTCCACCTTGTATTCTGAGTAACTGGGACTACAGTATACCACCATGTCTGGCTAATTTTTTGATCTTTTTGTACAGATGAGGTTTCCCTATGTTGCCTAGGTTGGTCTCAAACTCCTGGGCTCAAGCAATCCACCTGCCTCCGCCTCCCAGACTGCTGGGATTACAGACATCAGCCACCTCGCCTGGCCCTTGGGATATTAATCTATTGAGACTTTCAAAAACATGTACATCTGTTATTTTAATATTAATTATAAAATGTATAAATACATAAAAACAAACTAAGGAATAAAAACAAAGTTGAAGGAATTATATATCTACACAACAAAGTATATATATAGTATGCAGTTGTGTATATATGTGATATGTATGTGTGTGTGTGTGTATTTCCCCTGACCCTTTACCTGTATAGGAAAGGTTATGAGGATATGGGGAACTGTACGCAAGTCAGAAAGTTCCAGAAAAGGAGGAAACTATACCAAGAATGAGAACATTTCTTAGCTTTGGGGTCATCTCAGAAGAAACAGATGAGAGATGGAGAGAAGTCAAGTCCTGAAGATAGTGCTGGCCTTGAATCCAGCCATGCCTGACAAGTCTATGGCTACCAGGTGGAAGAATGGAGGCTGAGTGACAACAGATGTCCATTACCCAGATGTAATTCACAGTACCTCAGGCCACAGAGGCAGATGGGGTGGGGAAACAAGCAGGATCACAATCACATACAAACTAGAATTTCTCTGGCTTTATTTCCACCTGCTATGTGGGAACCCCAGCCCATCACCTTCCTCCCAAATTGTTCTGGGAATCCCTGGAGACTCTCCTAACAAGGAATTTCACATGTACTTAAAAACAGTTCTTTTGGGCCAGACATAGTGGCTCACGCCTCTTATCTCAGCATTTTGGGAGGTAGAGGCCAGAGAATTGCTTGAACCCAGGAGTTCGAGGCAAGCCTGGGAAACACAGTGAAACCTTGTCTCCACAAATAAAAAGTTTTTAAAAATTAGCCAGATGTGGTGGCGCACATCTGTAGTCCCAGCGACTTGGGAGGTTAAAAAGGGAGGATTGCTTAAGCCCAAGAATTGGAGGCTAGAGTGAGCCATGATTGTGCCACTGCACTCCAATCTGGGCTGCAGAGTGAGACTGACTCAAAGTACAAAACCAACAAAATCGTTCTTTTGGGTAACACTCAGCACCTGAAACCAGCATCCCTCTTTGCTGTGGCTTCCTGCGATGTTTCTGTGCCTGTCAAGGCCAAGATACTCAAGGTACCAGGGCTATTGCTACAGCCTTGAATGCCCTCCAGAGGCAGTAGAGACACTGCACATATTGCTGGAAAGATCAAACCTTTCAAAAAATGGTGTCTTGTCGGGCGCAGTGGCTAAAGTCTGTAATCCCAGCACTTTGGGGGGAGGAGGCTAGAGGATTGCCTGATTCCAGGGATTCGAGACCAGCCTGGGCAACTTGGCGAGACCTCATCTCTACAGTACATTAAAAAAATTAGCCGGGTATGGTACCACGTACCTGTAGTTCCAGCTACTTGGAAGATTCAAGAGGAAGGATCGCCTGAGCTCAGCAGGTCGAGGCTACGGTGGCTGTGAGCAGCGTGCCACTGCACACCAGCCTGGGTGACAAAGTGAGACTCCAACTAAAAAAAAAAAAAAAAAAAAAAAAAGATGTCTCTCCTCACTTCTCCAAAGTGCCTTTTACTCCTATTCTGCTACCCACTGCCTCTTACCTGATGGATGGGGACCAGATATTGTGCACCCAGCCCAGAGGCAAACCAAGGGATGAGGCTGGGAGACCATTCTTTTTTACTGTGAAACTAAGGGCATGGAGCCATAGAGCTAAGCCCATTCCTGGATGTGATGCCCCATTCAAGTCCCAGCTCAGAGCCCAAGTACAGAGAGTGAGGGAGCAGATGACTGCAGAGAACCAAGGTAGAGAGATGAATTTGAGCTTGATTTGATTGCCTAATGAGTATCCCACAGCTCCGTTCCCAGAGCTATTGGCCGGGGCAGGTTAGTATTCGGGGAGGGGCTATGCTTATTGATTGATTATTTACTTTTTTGAGTTGGAGTCTCACTCTGTCACCCAGGTTGGAGTGCAGTGGTATGCTCCTGGCCACCCCAGAGTTGACTTGCTGGGCTCCAGCAATTCTTCCACCTCAGCCTTCCAAGAAGCCGGAACTACAGGCGCATGCTATCGTGCCCGGCTAATTTTTTGATTTTATTGTTGAGGTGAGGTCTCACCAGGCTGTTCTCAAACCCGTGGGCTCAGGCAGTTCCCCTCACCTTGGCCTCCCAAAGTGCTGGGATTACAGGCTTGAGCTACTGCATCCAGCCTATGCTTATTTATTTAGCCAGAGATTTTAGTTAAACAACCCTGTAAGTTGTTATCATCTCTTTCTTGCTGCCTTGTTACACATGAGTCCTGGGGGCTGGTCTGGCTATCAGTCTGCGTGATAGACCACTGAGCACCCTGCCTCTTCTTCGGTAGTAGCTTATTTTGTTTTATTAAAAAAAAATTTTTTTTGAGTTGGAGTCTCACTCCATTGCCCAGTGGCCTCAACCTGCTGGGCTCCGGCGATCCTTCCGCCTCAGACTTCCAAGTAGCTGGAACTACAGGCATGCACCACCACACCAGGCTAATGTTTTGATTTATTGTAGAGACGAGGCCTCACCAAGTTGCCCAGGTGGGTGTCGAACCCTCAGGCTCAGGCAATCCACTCACCTCAGCCTCCCAAGGTGCGGGATTACAGGCTGAGCCTCCGAGCCTGGCTGGTAGTAGCTTATTATTGCTCTTGGGTCAGACTCAGTGTTCCAACTCTTTCTGCCTTATATGGATATTTCCAAGGGCTTCTTTCTTCATGAAAATACATGCTAGGAAGGGTGGTAGCAGTGGAATTGGCCACCTTGCTGGTCCTCCAGGCAGTCTTCAAATGCTGGAGAGTGGATGTTATTGGTGATAACAACATCCATTGCTCACAGAGCTTGCTGTGGGTCAGGCAGTTTTAAAAAATTTATTTTATTTTGAAGATGTGGGCTATAATTCAGGATTAGATTTACAAGTGGTCATCATACAGGTAAAGTTTGGGCCTCCCTTTGCTCCCCACTTTGCCTGGTTTGGGATCAGGTACCCTTATTGATGTTATGTGCCCTGACCCTGGCTGTTTCCATCTACTGCCAGTCCCTTTCTTATAGTACTATGGTATATGTTCAGGGTCCATTTATGAGTAAGAACATGTGGTACTCAGTTCTTCGTTTCTGTGATAAATCACTGAGTATTATAGACTCTAAATCCACGCAAGTTGCTGTGAAGTCCATAATTTTGTTATTCTTTATGACTGTGTAATATTCCACCACATTTTTTTTTTGAGTTGGAGTCTCACTCTGTCACCCAGACTGGAGTACAGTGGCCACTCCCGGCCACCGCAGCCTCGACCTGCTGGGCTCTGGTGATCCTTCTGCCTCAGCCTTCCGAGTAACTGGAATTACAGGCATGCGCTACCACGCCCAATTGATTTTTTGATTTACTGTAGAGATGAGGTCTCATCAAGTTGCCCGGGTCTTGAACCCATGGGCTCAGGCCATCCACTCATCTCAGCCTCCCAAAGTGCTGGGATTACAGGCTGAGCCACCAAACCTGGCACTTTGTTTTTTAATTGAAGTCTCACTCTGTCGCCCAGGCTGGAGTGCAGTGACATGAATACGGCTTACCACAGCCTCTACCTCCTGGACTCAAGCAATTCTGCCTCAGCCTCATGAGTAGCTGGGACTACAGGCAGGCAACACCAGGCCTGGCTAATTTTTTAATTTTTTTGCAGAGACGAGGTCTTGATGTGCTTCCCAGGCTGGTCTCGATCTCCTGGGCTCAAGCAATTCTCTCGCCTTGGCTTCCCAAAGTGTTGGCATTGTGCCTGGCTCTCATTTACTCTTTACAGCAGACCTTTGAGTAAGGAACTATTATAATCCATAGTTTAGAGATGAAGACATTGTGACAAAGAAAGGTTTAGTAAATGTTGCTTACTTCATCAGATATTTGTCTGTCTCTATACTGATAAACTCCCAGTGCCCAGCACTGATGTAGCCCCAGTGTCTGACTTTTGAGGTCTGAAAATTAAGTGTGTGAACTTACCACTCCACCATGTCCTTACATTGGCAGCACTGTACAAACAACTCAGTAAGGTTTCATTACCTTGGTATATCAGTGTCTCACAGCTGTGTTTGTGTCGTGGCAGTCTTGCTGAGTGGTATTCATTATTGTTGTTGGACGTTTTTGTGTGCCATTGTGAGGATGTTGGAGCTTGAATTAGGGCAAAGAACAAACATCAAATTTCTTGCTAAACTTGGCAAGAGTGGAAGTGAAATCAGGGACATGTTAGTCTAAGTTTATGGGTATATGAAGAAAACGGCAGTGTACAAATGGATTAAACGTTTTTCTGAGGGGAGAGAAAGTGTCACGAATGAAAGAGAAGTCAAGATGGCCAGTCATGAGTAGAACTGATGAAAACATTGAAGAAATTCATCAAGTGGTGTAGCCAAGTCATCAACCAACTGTGAGAAGTATAGTAGAACAAATAAAATTGTTAGAGAAATGGTTAGGAAAATCTTACCTGAAAATCTTGGCATGAGAAAGGTGTGTAAAAATGGTCCCAAAGGAGTTCTTGCATCATGACAATGCACCAGCTCACACAACACTGTCTGTGAGAGAGTTTCTAGCTAGTAAACTAATAACTATATTGGAAATCCCTCCCTACTTATCTGATCTGGCCCCTGGTGGGTTTTCTTCTGTACCCAAAGATAAAGAAAATATTGAAAGGAAGACATTTTGATGACATTGAGGACATCAAGGGTAATATGATGACAGCTCTGATGGGCATTCCAGAAAAGAGTTTTAAAATTGTTCTGATGGGTGGTCAGTGCATGGTTTCTCAAGGGACATACTCCAAAGGTGACAATAGCGATATTCAGCAACGAAGAATGTAGTACTTTTTCTAGGATGAGTTCATGAACTTAATTGTCATGCTGCGTATAGTAGTTATTCAGTAAATGGCTTTTGCATCAATGGGGGGTATAGTGGGTGCTGCGGTGGGCTTCCCTGATCTTGTTTGGGACCGAAGCACTCATTCCCCCAGCTGCTAAGGGAGCCCGCCTGGCATCTCTCCAGGAATTACTCCCAGAACAAGGTTACAGCCCTCCCCCAAGATTGCACCCAACGACTGTTCTATTTCAGGAGTTGAAAGATAGGCCTTAATCTGGGAGAACTCTGAAAGGGCCACCCTATTACCAGCTGAGGCACCCATTGCACTGCAGTGCGGTTCAACCTCTCCCTCTGCCTGGCCCTGCTGCCCTCACTTCTTCATGAGGAAGTTGTTACCGACTACCCTCCTCCAAGGGGGCTTGGGGCCCATTCACACACAAGTCCCTATCTCAAAGTTTATTTCCAGGGAAGTTGACCCAAGGCAGATGAAATGTGTTACTCACACAGCCTTGTGGCTCCCACCTTAGCAACACTCTCTGCAGATTGGCTTTCTCTCTGGAGTTGTTTGAGGCAACGTGGCAGTTGGCCGCTCCAAATATCTCTACAATAAATAAAAAAATTAGCCAGGCATGGTAGCGCACACCTGCAGTTCCGGCTACTTGGAAGGCTGAGGTGGAAGGATCACCTGAGCCCAGCGGGTTGATGCTGGGGTGGCCATGAGTGTGCCACTACACTCCAGCCTGGGTGACAGAGTGAGACTCCAACGCAAAGCAAGCAAACAAACAAGTATACTGCTCCTGCCAAAAAGAGCCCAGGATATCCTCTCTGAAACCCAGAAAGTTTAGGAAGATGCCACCTCTCATCCAGCTGCTTTCACTAAAGCTGGAACTCCTTGATCAGCTCTGGAGCTCGAAATGATTCTCACCCCAGTGACCCAGTGCAGATCCCTGCCAAGGTCACAGTGATAGCTTGAGACACAAAGAAGGACACTTCTTTCTTCTGGGACTCCCTCAGAAGGGCCACCCCTGTTTTATGACACGTCTATGCACCCTCCACCCCAACCCCTCCGGGTCATGCCAGTGGCCAATGTTCCCCCAGTGAACAAATGGTACCTCAGCCATGAGTTCAGTTTTCTCCACCTGCAAGGTGAATTCCCTAGGAGCTCTCTTGTTCTTTCTTCCCACCTGCCTGTTGTCAGGTCCACATTATGTATATTCTGAACCACAGAATGGGTCTCCTTCCTCCCCCTTGGCTCCTCTGTAAACTTGCCTGACCCTCCACTCCCCTCACCTCTCCCCAGCAACAACCAAACTCCACAAGCAGTGCTGAATCTGTTGAAGCCAGGGAGGTGGAGGGGTGTGGGAAGAGCAAACAGAGACGAGCCCCCAGACAACGTCTTGCTATTTACAGCAGAGGAGGTAAGTCACGTAAACCTGGTTTCTTTACTGACTCATCTGTAAAACAGGGCTACTTCATTAAGTTGTGAAGATAAGATAATGCATGTCAAGCACTTGGCATTGTGCCTGGCATGACGTGAGTCCTCCATCAATGGCAGTTGTGCCAGTTACAAGGCTTTTGTCTTCAGCGCCAACCACCCTTCTGTGCTTTGTGATGCTGGGGCTGGGACTCCGCAGACCCCATTTCTGCTTTGCCAGCTGCTCCCTGTAGTGCCCTGCCAGGGGGGAACCCAGGGGGAGGCTGGCCAAGCTGGAGGAAGGAAAAGAGACTTGCTCTTTCCCGGTGGGCTTGTGCCCACTTGGTATTCCCATGAGTATCACGTCAGCAATGCTGCCCGTTCATCCTGTCAGCTCCTTCCCAGAGCAGCATCTGAATCCAGTGTGCAGTTTTCCCCAAAACTGCCAGGACCAGCCCCATCGCACCGGCTCAGAGACATCAGCCCCACTGCTGCCCCCTCCTCAGAGGTCCTTGGTCGCTCTTCCACGTTCTTCTCCTTTATCCTACCTCAGGACACAGGTAGTTGTTTCTTGTAGTCACTGCTGTTATGGCTCCTTAGTGATTTTCCCCCCCTTTCAGTCACCTAGTTAATGACTTTATACCTAGTTAACTGGTTCTTTTTCTTTTTTCTTTCTTTCCTTTTTTTTTTTTTGAGTCAGGATCTCACTCTGTCACCCAGCCTGGAGTACAGTGACACGCTCACGGCCACAGCAGCCTTAACCTCCTGGGCTCAGGTGATCCTTCTGCCTCAGCCTTCCAAGTAACTGAAACAAATGGTGTGCACCACCAAACCCGGTTCAATTAAAAAAAAAAATTATTGTAGAGATGAGGTCTTGCCACTTTGTTCAGTCTCGAACCCCTGGGCTCAGGCCATCCTCTGGTCTCCGTCTCCCAAAGTGCTGAGATTGCAGGCGTAAACTGCTGTGCTTGGCCTGTTTTTTTTGTTTTCTTTACATTTAATTCTCACTGCTCAGATAACTGGCACTATTTCTGTCTCTTGATTGGACCCTGGAGGGTACTGCATCATTTTTCCATTTTATAAATGAGAAAACAGAGGCTTATGCTGATTGAAGAATTCCCCAAGGTCACAGAACTGGCAGGTGGCTCTTTGGGATTTGAACTCAGGTCTACCTGATGTATAAAAGGAATTTGTAGCTAGGCTCGGTGGCTCAGCCTGTAATCCTGCGCCTTGGGAGGCTGAGGTGAGTGGATTGCCTGAGCCCACGGGTTCGAGACCCGCCTGGGCAATTTGGTGAGACCTCATCTCTACAATAAATTTAAAAAAAAAAAAAAAATGAACTGGGCGCGGTAGCACGCACCTATAGTTCCAGCTACTTGGAAGGCTGAGGCGGAAGGATTGCCGGAGCCCAGCAGGTAGAGGCTGCGGTGGCCAGGAGCGGCCACTGGACTCCAGCCTGGGCAACAGAGTGAGATTCCAACTCAAAAAAAAAAAAAAAAAGGAATTTGTGCTTTTTATTCTATATAACACAGCTGAGGACAACCACTTTGCTCCCACTTCAGGACAATTGCACCTTTTCAACCCCAACTCGCCTCAACCAGTCTCGTAGTAAGACAGGCTCCACCCACTACCCTGGGCCTGGAACTAAGGATAAAACACAGCTGCTGTCTCACTCTGTCACACAGACTGGAGTGCAGGAGTGATCACAACTCGCTGCAGCCCCAGACTCCTGTGCTGAAGGGATCCACCCTCTTTAGCTTCCCAAGTAGCTAGGACTACAGGTGTGTGCCACCACACCCAGCTAATTATTTGACTTTTTTTTTGTAAAGACAACGTCTCGCTTTGTTGCCCAGGCTGGCCTCAAGCTCCTGGACTCAAGCAAGCCTCCCACCTCGGCCTTCCAAAGTACTGGGATTCCAGGTGTGAGCCATCACACCCAGCTATTTAAGAAAATGATTTTAACCAACTTTTGAAGTTTTCATTCAATAAAAAGTAATGAGTCATAAATCAGTTCTGAAACTTTCAGATACTAGTGACCCTAAGAGGATTCCCTAAACGTTATAAAATGATCTTAATAGAAACTGATTCTCTAAGCCTGACCCAGAATTCTGGGGCGGGGGGGCGGGGAACACATCTCAAAACACAGCTATTTTGATTTCATTTTTATTTTAAAAGGAGTTTCATAGAGTACTTTTTGATGGAAGACAGGTGGTCAGAGAGAAGAAAGGGAGTCAGGCCAGAAGCAAAATGTTTCACATCAGAAGAGGATGGACTGCTCATCTTTTAAAGATGAGAAGTTGGCGTTCTAATAGGCTATTTGGGGAAAAGGCACAATGACATTACTGGGACTCTGTCCAAAGTAGGGACTATTACTGGATATTTCTGACTTTGTTCAGAATATTCCTGGAACTCAATGTCTTTATAATGCCACAGAGATAGAATTTTTTTCTAATATGAAGAATGCCACAGTTCATTAGCAGAAATTGATCTATCTTTTAATTTTATTATAATAAACATCTAATTAGATAGAGGATCCCAAAGGAAAACAAGTGAGTTGTTAAACAATCATTGTCGAGAAACAATGAATAATGTGATTAGATGGATGGAAGAAGGGCTACCATAACACGTCTGAGAAAACAGAAAATACAGTCCCACTTCTAGTTCATTATGAAGGAATGAGGGCAGGGTTCTCATTCCAGGCTGCGATAAGTTGCTAAGCTTGATCATTTCTCTGCTAGGAAAAACAAAATGAAGTAAGCCAAAGAGTCATTTTTACAAGTTTGAAGAACTGAGGCCACCGGATTTTGTATCACTGAGAAAGAACGTTCTTAGGAAAATCATGACATATAATTTTTGTAAGAAATCTATTCTCAGAATCATGCCAGAGACTTGAGCATTCAGAATTTATTAACTATTAAGTATTGCCAAATAAAAGCCAAGAAAAGTGAATATTTCCTCTATCTAGGTGCTTCTATTCTCTCTAGTATTCCAACATCTCATTATTTCATCGATAGCATTCTACTTGGCTATTTCTGGGAGGTTCCTATTGTTTAGGCTGCTTGCTTATTACTAAAATTTTAAAGAAGAAAAAAATGACAGAACCCACTGATTTTTCTGCTGTTCTGACAGCTTCCAAGTAGCATATTGCACAGTCTCATATGCGGTTATTATCAAGAACACTGTTAGAGTATTTCCTAAAATTACATTTTCCATCCTTCAAGTTGGCAAGAAAAGCAGAGAGAGAAGTCAGCAACGGAAGAGTGGTGTCCTGAAGAAATCACAGGCTTCAAGAGCCAACAGACCTGCATTTGGAGTCTTGGTTCAGCTATTCACTAGCTGTGTGATCTTGGGTAGATTACACAACCTCTCTGAGCCTTAATTTCCTCATCTTTAAAATGGGGTGATGATAGTAGCCACCTCATAGAACTGAAGAGAAAATCAGAGTATGTACGTGAAATGAAGTATGTGTGTGTGCAATTCTTTGAGGAGTCACTATTTAATGAGAACAAAGGGGCTCAGAACAGGATTGTGGTGAGCATTGCCTCTTGCCAGGGCATCTACTGTGTATGCTTTTTTAAAAGTCCGTGTTCATTGATACTTTAAAAATAATTGCGTTGAATATATTTAAGGTGTAAACATGAGCTCTTGCTACACATATACATAGTGAAATGTCATAGTCAAGCAAATTAACATATCCACCATCTCACATAGTTACCTGTTCTTTTTGTATGGAAAGATCGCCTAAATCTACTATTTTAGCAAAAATTCCAAATACAATACAATTTTTTTTTTGAGTTGGAGTCTCACTCTGTCGCCCAGACTGGAGTGCAGTGGCCACTCCCGGCCACTGCAGCCTTGACCGGCTGGGCTCCGACGATCTGCCTCAGCCTTCCAAGTAGCTGGAACTACAGGTGCGTGCTACAATACAATTTTATTAACTCCAGTCCTCATATGGGGTCTCTAGACTTGTTCACCCTTCATGGCTGCTACTTTGTATCTTTTGATTTATATTTCCCATCTCATCCTCCTCTCTTTCTCCCTATCCCCAGCCTCTGGTAACATCCATTATATCTCTGTGTATTTGATTTCTGTTTTAAAAGGTTTTAGACTGTGTGCAGTGGCTTAGGCCTGGAATCCTAGCACTTTGGGAGGCTAAGTGCAGGAGTTCAAGACCAGCCTGGGCAACATAGTAAAAGATCTAGTCTCAAAAAAAAAAAAATCCCCCCAAAATTAGCTGGGTGTGGTGGTACGTGTTTGTAGTCTCAGCTACTTGGAAGACTGAGGCTGAAGGATTGCTTGAACCCAAGAGGTTGAGCTGTGATTGTGCCACTGCACTCTAGTTTGGATGACAGAGTGAGACCCTGACTCAAAAAAAATTTATTGTACCCTAAATAATGACTTTTAAATGGATACTTTTGTTCATCTACTTATTCATTCTCATTTATTGAACACTTGCTGCATAAGAAGTGCTCACAAAATGTTAAGTAAGCTACAACTCACACCCCCAAGCAATTTACAGTGAAGAAGGGGCACAAGAGTATTATCCATATATCTTGAATACAGAAGGTAAGGGGTACATTAGACTAGGGCAGACAATGTGCTCTAGAGAGTCTCAGTGTGGAGAGTGATGGGGTCCTCCAGAGCCAGAGGAGGCCAATGCACATGGGGAGGCTGGCACCAGGGGTTGGTGACAAGGCCATTTCAGGTGGAGGAAAAAGCGTAAGCTAAGAAATGGAGGTGGTAATCCATGCAGCTTATTTGGAGAACAAAGACTGACCTGTTTGGCTGAAGCACACAGCACGGTGGTAGCGAATAGAAGAAAATTGACTTAGTCTATTCACGCTGCTATAACAAAACACCACAAACTGGATAGTTCATAAACAACAGAAATTTATTTCACATGGTTCTGGAGACTGGGAAGTCCAAGATCAAAACACTGGAAGTCTCAGTGTCTGGTGAAGACTTACCTCCTGAATCACAGCTGTCATCTCACTGTGTCCTCCCATGGTGGAAGGGACAAGGGAGGTCTCTGAGGTTTCTTTCTTTTTTTTAGAAAACAGAATTTATTGAGAGGACAGAAAAGCTCCCACAGTAGGAGGGGACCCGAAGGGGTTGCCTGAGGGCTCTTTCTCAACATTTGAATTCTGAGAGGAGACACAAGCATTCAAACCATAGCAGAAATAAAGCTGGCTGGAGCTAAACTTTGGAGGACCTTGAATGCCAATGAACTGGATAATTCTATTGGTTTTGCTGTTTATTTATTTATTTACAAGTTGGAGTCTCAGTCTCACTTTGTCACTCAAGCTGAAGTGCAGTGGCATGATCAAGGCTTACTGCAGCCTTGACCTCCTGGGTTCAAGTGATCCTTTTGCTCTCAGCCTCTTGAGTAGATGGGATTACAAGTATGTACCACCATGTCTGGCTAATTTTTGTGATTTTTTTTTTTTTTTTGGAGAGACAAGGTCTTGCTACGTTGCCCAAGCTGGTCTTGTACTCTGGGGCTCTTGTACTCTGGCAAGTTTCTCATCTTGGCCTCCCAAAGTGCTAGGATTACAGGCATGAGCCACCATGTCTTGGCTGTTTTGTTTTTAAATGGGAATACTACAGAGCCACTAGTCACATCCAAATGAGCTAAGTCTCCTTTGCCTTCTACTTCTCCTCCAGCTAGGCCCTATCTTTCTCATCACCCTTTCAGTCAGGCTTCTTGAAAGTCTTGCCTAGAAGATTTGTCTGAAATTCAGATACTTCGAAATTCAGTTCAGCCTGGCATCCATGCAATCATTCTACTCGGAACTGGCTTTTCAAACCCACCGGTGACCTTCCTATTGCTGCATCATGTTGATACACCAACCATCCTTCCTCACTGTCCTCTCTTGGCTTCCATAACTCAGCTCTTTGCTGGATTTCACTCATATGCTCTTTGTATATTTTGGATAATACTCCTTTATCAGATATGTCTTCTGCAAATGTTTCCTCCCAGTAGGCCACTTGTCTTTTCATTCTCTTACCAGTGTCTTTCACAGAGCAGAAATATTTTGTTTTAGTAAAGTTCAGCTTATCGATTGTTTCTTTCATAGATGGTGCCTTTGTGTCATATATTAAAAAAATATTGCCAAACCCAAGATCACCTAGATTTTCTCTTATGTTATCGTCTAGGAGTTTTGTAACTTTGCATTTTACAATTAGCTCCGTGATCCATTTTGAGTTTATGTTTATGAAGGATGTAAGGCCCATGTCTAGATTCACTTTCTGGTGTAAATGTTCAGTTGTTTCATTAGCAATTGTTGAAAAAACTTTATTTTCTTCATTGTATTGTCTTTGTTCCTTTGTCAAAAATCAGTTGATGTGGATATATTTATGTGAGTATATTTCTGGGGCTCTCCACTCCGTTCCATTGAACTATTTGTCTGTTTTTTCACAATTACCAAACTGTCTTAATTGCTGTAGCTTTATAGTAAGTCTTGAAATTGGGTAGAGCCAGTCCTCCAATTTTGTTCTTATTCAATATTGTATTGGCTATTTTGTAATTTTATGTCTTTTGCCTTACCATGTAAACTTTAAAATCAGTTTGTTAGGCTGGGTGTGGTGACTCATGCCTATAATCCCAGCACTTTGGGAGTCTGAGGCAAGAGGATTGCTTGATCCCAGGAGTTCAAGACTAGCCTAGGCAATATAGCAAGACCTTGTCTTTACAAAAAATTTTAAAAAATAAAAATTAGTCAGGCATGGTGGTGCATGTCTGAGGTCCCAGCTAGTCAGGAGGCTGAGGTGGAAGGATAGCTTGAGCACAGGAGACCAAGGTTGCAATGAATCATGATCGCACCACCTCCCTCCTTCAGTGCAACAAGGCAAGACCCTGACCTCCTCAAAAATAAAAAAATAAAATCAATTAGTTGATATCCACAAAATACTTTGATGGGATTTGTATTGGAATTGCATTGAATCTTTAGCTCAAAATAGGAAAGAACTGATATCTTAACAATATTGAGTCATTATATTCATGAATATGGAATATTTCCATTTATTTAGTTTTTATTTTTTATCAGAGTTTTATAGGTTTTCGCATATAGATATTGTACATATTTTGTTAAATTTATAGCTAAGTAGTTCATATTTGGAGGCATTAAAGTAAATGGAATTGTGTTTTTAATTTCAAATTTTACTTGTTCATTGCTGGTAAATTAGAAAGTGACTCTGTATATTAAATTGTATCCTTAGGTCTTTCTATAATTATTTATTAGCTCTAGGAGTTGTTGTTGTTGCTGATTCTTTTGGATTTCCTACATAAACAATTATGTCATCTGTCAACAAACACAGTTTTATTTTCTCTTTCTTAATCTGTATACCTTTTATATTCTTTTCTTGTCATATTGCATTAACTAGGACTTCCAGTGCAATGCTAAAAAGGAGTGATGAGAGGGAATATTCTTGCCTTGTTCCTGAGCTTAGTAAGAAAATATTGCGCTTCTTACAATTGAGTATGCTATTAGTTGGCGTGTTTTTTGTAAATATTCTTTATTGAGTTGAGGAAGTTCTCATTCTATTCCTAGTTTACTGAATGCTTTAATCATGAATGAGCGCTGGATTTTGTCAAAAGCTTGCCTACCTCTATTAATATGCTTGCATGATTTTTTTGTCTATTAATGAGATGGATTACATTAATTGATTTCCAAATGTTGAACTAGCCTTGCATACCTGGACACATTCCACTAGGAATGCATAATCCTTTTTATACATTGTTGGATTCAATATGTTAATTGAGGATTTTTACATCTATGTTCATGAGAAATATTGGTCTGTAGTTCTCTTTTCTTATAATATCATTGTTTGGTTTTGGTATTAGGATAATACTTGCCTCATAGAATGAATTTGGAAGTATTCCCTCTACTTCTATTTTCTGAAAGAAATTGTAAAGACTTGGTCTAATTTTTTCCTTAAGTGTTTGGATAATTAATCAATGAACCCATCTGGGCCTGATAGTTTCTGTTTTGGAATTTTATTAATTATTGACTCAATTTTTTTTTGAGTTGAAGTCTCACTCTGTCGCCCAGGCTGGAGTGCAGTGGCACACTCCTGGACACTGTAGCCTTGACCTACTGGGTTCAGGCGATCCTTTCGCCTCAGCATTCCAAATAGTTGGGACTATAGGTGTGCGCCACCATGCCTGGCTTCAATTTTTTAATGAATATAGTTTTATTCAGATTGTCTATTTCTTCTTGTGTCAGTTTTGGCAGTTTGTGTCTTTCAAGGAATTGTTTCATTTCATCTAGGTTATCAAATTTATGATTATAGACTTGTTCATAGTATTCTTTCGTTATTCTTCTAATGTCCATGGAATCTGTAGTGATGTCTTTCTTTCATTTCTGATATAAGTAGTTTGTGTCCACTCTCTTTTGTATCTTAGTTAGTCTGACTAGAGGGTTATTGATTTTATTGATTTTTCAAAGAACCGATTTCTGGTTTCACTGATTTTTTTAAAAACTGATTTCCTATTTTCAATTTTATTAATTCTTCTCTGATTTGTATTATTTTGTTTCTTCTGCTTACTTTGGATTTAATCTACTCTCCTTTTTTTAGTTTTCTAGGGTAGAAGCTTAGATGACTGCTTTTAGATCTTTCTTCTTTTCTAATATATGTTTTCAATGCTACAAATTTCTCTGTAAGCACTGCTTTTTAACGTCTCACAACTTTTGACAAGTTGTGTTTTAATTTTCATTTAGTTCAAAATATTTTAAAATTTCTCATAAGATTTATTTTTTGACCCATGTGTTATTTAGAAGTGTGTTGGTTAGTCTCATATATTTTGGGATTTTACAGCTATCTTTCTGTTGTTGATTTCTAGGCTAGTTCCATTGTGATCTGAGAGTAAACACTGTATGATTTCTAGTCTTATATATTTGTTATGGTGTGTTCTATGACCCAAAATGTGGTCTATGTTGGTGAACATTCCATGAGTGCTTGAGAAGATTATGTATTCTTCTATTGTTGGATGAAATAGTCTTTAGATATCCATTATATCCAGTTGATTAATGGTGTTATTGAGTTCAACTATGTCCTCACTGATTCTCTGCCTGCTGGATATGCCCATCTGTCACAAAAGGGTGCTGAAACCTCCAATTAGTATAATGTTAATTCATCAATTACTCCTTGAAGTTATAGCATTTTGTTGCCTCAGGTATTTTGATGTTCTGTTTTTAGGTGCATATACATTAAAGATTGCTATATTTTCTTAGAGAATTTGACCCCTTTGCTATTATGCAATGCATCTCTTTATCTCTAATAAATTTTCTTTCTCAGAAGTCTGTTCTGTCTGAAATTAATATAGTTACTTCTGCTTTCTTTCAATTAGATGATGTATCCATTTACTTTTTTCTCCATCCATTTACTTTTTTGTAAATATTCTAAACATATATTAAGTCTTGTAATATCTTTTTCAATTTATCAGACATCCATTTACTTTTAATCTGTATATATATTTTATTCAATGCATATGTATTCTTGGGTCTTGTTTCTTAATCCATTCTGACAATCTCTGTCTCTCTTTTTTTTTTTTAGTCAGGGTCTCACTCTGCTGCCCAGGCTGGAGTGCAGTGGCATAATCCTTGTTCATAGGAGCCCTTCCTGGGCTCAAGCTACTTTTAGAATTTTTTCTTTATCCTTCATTTTTTACAGTTTGAAAATGATATGCCGAGGTGTACTTTTTCTGACATTTATCTTGCTCTAAGATTACTAAATCTGTGGTTTGGTATCTGACATTAGTTCAGGGAATTAGTTCTTATGGTGTCAAATATTTCTTCTGTTTTCTCTGTTTCTTTTCCTTCTGAGATTACCATTATAATATATTATACTTTTTGCAATTGTTCCACAGTTCTTGGATATTCTGCTCTGTTTTGTTTTTCAGTCTTTTTTTCTTCTTTGCTTATCAAGGTTTCTACTGAGATAACCTCAAACTCCCAAGTTCTCTTCTCAGTCATGTCCAGTCTACCTACCAAAGGCATTCTGTTCTTTTCTTTTTGAGTTGGAGTCTCACTCTGTCACCCAGACTGGAGTGCAGTGGCTGCTCCCAGCCACCGCAGCCTCGACCTGCTGGGCTCCGGCGATCCTTCCGCCTCAGCCTTCCAAGCAGCCGGAATTACAGGCATGCGCTACCACACCTGGCTGATTTTTTGATTTATTGTAGAGATGAAGTCTTGCTGCCCAGGCGGGTCTCGAACCCGTGGGCTCAGGCAATCCACTCACCTCAGCCTCCCAAAGGCGCGGGATTACAGGCTGAGCCACCGAACCCGGCAGCATTCTTTTCTGTTACAGTGTTTTTGGTCTTTAGCATTTATTTTTTGGTTCCTTAAAATTTCTATCTCTCTTCTTACGTTGCTTATCTGTTTTTGCATGCTGTCTACTTTATCTGTTACAGCCCTTAACTTATTAATCATAGTTATTTTTAATTCTTGGCCTGGTAATTCTAATATCTCTGTCATATCTGAGGCTGATTCTGATATTTGCTTTGTCTTTTCAAACTGTTTTTTGCTTTTTAGTATGCCTTGTACTTTTTTTGACAGCCAGATATGATATACTGGGTAAAAGGAACTGTTGAAATAGGTCTTTAGTAATATGGTGGAGAGTTCTGTAGTTCTCTGATTAAGTTTCAGTCTACATTGAGCTGATGCAGCTAGACTGAGAACTTCACACAAGCCTCCAGGTTGCCTGCCTGTCATCCACCTTATGTGGAACAGGATGGCTAGAGTGAGTTCACCTTGCATGTTTGTTTTCCCTCATGTCAGTTATGCTCTGATAAAGCTCTAGCATGTTAGGCTCTGGCTAATAGTTTCTCCTGAGGACAGACCTTGTTAACAAGAGCATAATCCACACTTCAAAATGGCTCCTTTTCCTCTCCTCCTGTTGGAAGCACGTGGAAATTTTTGTCTAATATTTACTGTGAGAACTGGCAGATCTCCTGGAGGTAAAACTCACAACAGTGTAAGGACCTCCCTATGATTCAGTTCCCCTGGAGTTTTTCTCTCTCAGCTTTGTCCATACTTGTCTTGGAATTGATTGCAGCAATTTGTCACCTACAAATTCAGACTTTCTTACCCCAGTGCTGGTTCCCTTGGAGCTTTCTGCTCTGGTAAGTTATGAATGTCTGTATTTGCCTGTTGGTCTTCCAAATTTGGGGGGGAAGCAGTTTTCCCTGTGCCATTATTTCTCCTGTAGATCTAAGAAGAGTTGTTGATTTCTCCATTTGTTCTTTTTTTTTACTTTTTTGGATGCTTTGGTGCTTCCACACTTCTTACATGCTGAACCAGAAACTGTTGTATTTTTTTAAGATTTGCCTTGAGTCTCTTTTTCCAGAGAGCCTTCCCCGCCTTTGAAGTCAACATTAGGGCCTCCTACTACGTTCTCTCAAAACCCTTTTTGTTTTCCATAGCTCTCATACGTACATATTGTGATTATCAACTCATTCATTAGATTCTCCCTTTGGACTGGTAGCTCTGTATGGAAAAGACTGTCTTATTTATTCCTGTAGTCCTAAAACTATCCACTAGTGCCTGGCACATAAGTAGATATCCAACAAATATGTGTCAGGTTGGTAAATGAATGAATGAAACAGGTTATTATCTACAATTACAAATAAATTAGAAAAGCTGTAATAATATAATTTCTTCATTCACTCAGCCACTGTTTACTAGGGCCTCTCATGTACCAGGCCTTTGGGTTAAGAAACTGATGAGGAAAAAGCTACAGAGACCTGGGTATGGTGGCTCACGCCTGTCATCCTAGCACTTTTGGGAGGCCGAGGTGAGATGATCACTTGAGCCCAGGAATTCGAGACCAGCCTGGGCAACATAGCGAGATCTTTTCTCTACCAAAAATACAAAAAAATTAGCCAGGTGTGGTGGTGCACACCTATTGTTCTAGCTCCTGAGGAGGTTGAGGTGGAAGGATTGACTGAACGCAAGAGGTTGAGGCTGCAGTGAATTATGATCATGCCACTGTACTCCAACCTAGGCAATGGAGTGAGACCCTGACTCAAAAACAAACAAACAAACAAAAAAACCACCAGGCTCTGTGGCTCAGTCCGTCATCCTAGCACTTTGGGAGGCCGAGGCGAGTGGATTACCTGAGCCCGTGGGTTCGAGACCAGCCCAGGCAATTTGGTGAGACCTCGTCTCTACAATAAATCAAAAATCAAAAATTAGCTGGGTGTGGTAGCATGCGCCTATAGTTTCGGCTACTTCGAAGGCTGAGGCAGAAGGATCGCTGGAGCCCAGCAAGTTGATGCTGGGGTGGCTGTGAGCATGCCACTGCACTCCAGCCTGGGTGATGGAGTGAGACTCCAACTCAAAAAAAAAGGAATAAGAAAAGAAAAAGCTACAGACATATGGAAACATGTTTATAACACAATCTAATGAAAGAAAATAAAAACTGGAATATAAAACTGTATCCATACCATGATTATAACTCTATAAAATATGTAGAAGGCAGGCTGGTTTAGGCAGTGGGTTTAAGATTTTCTATTTTTAGTTAAAGCCTCTTTCTTCAAATGAAATCTTAGAAGGGTAAAATATAAAACATAAAAAGGAGATTTTTCTGCTTGATGTAGGGGTGGGGATCAGAGTCTGTCCATTTGCCTTTTCCTTGTCTGCTGTCCTCTCTGGCCCCTGCATGCTGTCACCCTCCCTAGTCAGAAGACAGCCACTGTGGCATCTTCACAGAGGACTATTTGAAAATCCCCAAAATAGACTTCTGGTTAAACACTGCAGTTTAAAAGCATACATTTTTCTTTCATCCCTTCCAAAATGCCACTAAAAGGACAGCAAAGAAGCTAAAAAGGTCCATGTCCACAGGACAGAAGGAATGGGTGAAAAGTCCATGTCATCTCATTTTTTGGAACATGGTCAGGGGCTGGATGCGTGGTAACTAACCCAGAAGAGCTGAGAAAACGGAAACCTGAGTGTCTGCAGATAGGAGCTGTTAAGAGGGACGCTAGGTTATGGCACAGCACCTCAGAAAGGCTTTGGAGACATCAGTTTCTTTTGAAAGAGCAGGCAAGAGGCAGGGCTGAAAACAGGAAGTTTGTGGAAAGTTGTAGGAAAAAGTAGTCAGACCCTTGGATTCCTTCCTCATCTGTCAGCAGTCTTTCTCTCACCCCAGCAGAAGCCAAGTCTACTCTCCGGGAAAAGTGAACAAGAAGCTCCCAGACTCAGGGACACAGGCCAGCAGAGTGCGACAGAGACACCTTGCTGAAAGAGGAGAATTACTTATTGGCTTAAGGTTGGACGTGTGACCCATATTGGGTCAACCGAGTCTATCCTTGGCATTTCTATATTCTGAAACTTGAGAGGTAGGGAGGAGTGCGTATGTTCTGCATGTATCAAGGTCCTTGTTCCTAGTCTTCAATGTTCCCAGCTCCGACTAGTTCCTGTAACTCTTTAATTCTGTGAACTACCCATTATCCTGTCTTAGTCTGTTCGGATGGATTAACAAAGTACCACTGACTTTGAGGCTAGAAGTCCAAGATCTGGGTGTTGGCAAAAGGCTTCTTTCTGAGAGCCCTCTCCTTGGTTTGCACATGGCTGTCTTCTCTCTGTGTGTGTCTGTGTCCTAATCTCATCTTCTTATAAGGACACCAGTCAGATTGGATCAGGACCCGCCCTCATGACCTCATTTTATCTTAATTACTTTTAAGGACCTTATCTTCAAATGCAGACATATTCAGAGATACTGGGAGTTAGGTTGTGAATTTTGGAGTGAGGATGCACAATTCAGCCCATAACATCTTCTAATATCAACAGCAAATAAATAACTTGAAATAGCTTAAGCTATTATTATTATTAGATGGGCTCTCCCTCTGTAGCCCAGGCTGAAGTGCAGTGACAGCATCACGGCTCCGACTCCTGGCTCAAGTGATCCTCCTGTATAAGCTCCTGAGTGGCTGGGACTACAGGGTGCAACACCATACCTGACTAATTTTACACATTTTTTGTAGAGAAGAGGTCTCACTATGTTTCCCAAGCTGGTCTAGAGCTCCTAGGCTCATGCCACCCTCCTGCTTTGGCTTCCCCAGTTGCTGGGATTACAGACGTGAGCCACCTCGCCTGGCCAATTTAAGCTATTTCAGATTTATCTGCCACTTGCACTCAAAGAGCTCTGTCTTACCATTCACTTGGCTCTTGTGTATTACGTTATAGATATTATCATCTTTATTAACTGTTATTTAAATCGGCACTGCCATTCACCTTTCCCTAGCTTTGTGTTCCTTAAGCTTGGAGTAAATCGCAGTTTTCCCAGCCTATGAAGTCGGATGACCAAATTGGTAGAGTTCTACTTATTAGCTGCTTAGTTTTGGTGAAGTTCTCTGTGTCTCGATTTCCTCATCTGTAAAATGGGAATGAGGATAATAGCAGATACTCAGATTCGTTGTGAAGATTACATATGTTAATGACGGTAAAGCATTTAGAACAGAGACTGGCATGTGGACAATGTTATATGTTACTATTTATTCATTCAGAGGTCTCTATAGGGAATAACCATTGCCATGTCTATGTGGTAGATACTTCATATTTATTAATTCTCCCTTGTTAATGTATGTGTTATAGTAAGTGATTCTTGAAGTAATCTTCAAATCGTCATTAATTAGTATATGCCAATGTAATGATATTTTTATAACTTTGTTTTGTTGTTTAGTCAATGACCACCATAAATTATAGCTCTAAAGGACCTGTCTTGACTACTTCTAGCAATTTGGTACAATAAACAAAAACAGTCATTTTCTTGTGCGTTGGAAACTGCACTGTATAGGAGGAGAGACCTGGGTGGGAGTCATTATTGCTGGCTGCTTTATTTACACACTGAGGCCGGACTATGTAAGCTTTAAGGTCTTTCACTCTAACATTCCATATCATTTACCTTTAAAAGAGCATCAATTGCCTGAGCCCGCCGATTCGGGACCAGCCCAGGCAACTTGGCGAGACTTCCTCTCTACAATAAATAAAAAATTAGCTGGGCGTGGTAGTGTGCACCTACAGTTATGGTTACTTGGAAGGCTGAGGCCGAAGGATTGCTGGAGCCCAGCAGGTCGAGGCTCATGTGGCCGTGAGCGTGCCAGCACTCCAGCCTGGGTGACAGACTGAGACTCCAGCTCAAAAAAAAACCAACAAAATATTTTAGGTAAGCCACTTAGATCCCTTAAAAATTACATTCCCCTCCTTTCCTACTTCAAATATAATAGTAATGACAGTGTTTTGTAATTCTGATACATATTAGATGCATTCCTGGGCATTAGTTATATAAACGATAAATAAATTTTTCTTTTTTTTTTTTTGAGTTGGAGTCTCACTCTGTTGCCCAGACTGAAGTGCAGTGGCCAGCGAAGATCAGTATCAGTCACAGTATCCTTTAATAAGTCGAGCATTTTATTTTCTAATGCATAACCTCCTCCTGCCACACACACACACAAAAAGGTATGGTAAGAAAAGAATAAAGCATGTGATTTTATTTGATTGAATTGTAACTCCTTGGACATTCTTGTTTTTTTTTTTTTTTTTTTGAGTTGGAGTCTCACTCTGTCGCCCAGGCTGGAGTGCAGTGGCTGCTCCCAGCCACCGCAGCCTTGACCTGCTGGGCTCTGGCTATCCTTCTGCCTCAGCCTTCCAAGTAGCTGGAACTACAGGCACGTGCTGCCACGCCTGGCTAATTATTTTTTATTTATTGTAGAGATGAAATCTCGCCAAGCTGCCTGACTGGTCTCGAACCCACAGGCTCAGGAAGTTCACTCGCCTCGGCCTCCCAAAGTGTTGGGATTACATACTGAGCCACCGAGCCCGGCCTCCTTGGACATTCTTAATTTGTTCAGAATAGTGTTTTGCATCCTGACCTCGTAAATCAATTGTTTCGTCAATTCGCAATTGTGGCAGCATCTGTGGCACTGCTGCAAAGTGGGGCAGGGGACTAGAGAGGTGAAATATATGATGTTCACTCTTGATGAAGCTCCTGTCTTGTGCTGTGAATACTCGCACAAAACACTCAGAAATATCAATGCACGTGCACTCTCCAGTATGTATAAAGGAGCACCCCTTTCTTTCTTTCATTCAACAAAAATGTACTGGCTGTCCACTCTGTTGCTGGGGATCTGTGTGGACAAGACAAAGCTCTAGTGTTCATGGAGCTGACACTGTAGCTAAATATACATCTCTGAATAACAGAATACGATTAAGGTAAAGCCAGGGTTAATCCCACTCCAGAAGCCTCATGGGCGAATTCACACCAAGCAGCAGGGGGCAGCCCTTCCGTGGGTCTGCAAGTTAGTCTTACTGTTCTGGAAGCTGAATGAGACTTGGTCTGACTTACAGAGCAGATCATTTATTTATTTTTATTTTGTATTTTTTTGAGTTGGAGTCTCACTCTGTCGCTTAGGCTGAAGTGCAGTGGCATACTCACGGCCACCGCAGCCTCAACCTGCTGGGCTCAGGCGATCCTTCTGCCTCAGCTTTCCAAGTAGCTGGAACTACAGGCGTGCGCCACCACACCCAGCTAATTTTTTGATTTTTTTATTGTAGAGACGAGGTCGCACCAAGTTGCTCAGGCTGGTCTCGAACCCCTGGGCTCAGGCAATCCTCTCGCCTCGGCCTCCTGAAGTGCTGGGATTACAGGTTTGTGTCACCGTGCCCGACCCAGATCATTGTTTAACCCCCCTTTCTCCTATACAGCATTAATTTTGATAATAATCATGAAATGAAATGAATAATAACCGGGTGTGGTGGTTCATGCCTGTAATTCCAGCACTTTCGGAGACCAAGGCAGGAGGAGTGCTTGAGCCCAGGAGTTGGAGACCAGCCTAGGCAACATAGAGAGACCCTGTCTCTACAAAAAGATACCGAAAATTAGCTGGGTTTGGAGACACACACCTGTAGTCTCAGCTGTTTAGGAGGCTGAGGCTGAAGAATCGAAGGAGCCTGGGAGGTGGAGACCGTAGTGAGCTGTGATTGAACCGCTGCACTTCAGCCTGGGTGACAGAGTGAGATCCCAACTCAAAAGAAAGAAATAAATAATAATAATAATGGATTCAAAAGAAACACGGTGTGATTTTCCTTTTATTGAACTTTGTGTATATTAAGCTGCGGCATAAGTTCATAGTGTTTGTTTTTGGCACGGCAACACAGAGGTGTTGCGAGTTTGTTTATCGTTTGTCATTTGGAGTGACGATGTGCTTGTGAGTATGTCCTGCATTTTGCAGATTTGAAGAAAGTTAGTGCTATTTGCGGGCTAAAGAAGATGGAGTGTCAAGTGGAACAAAACGAACACTTCCGACATATCCTGTTTAACAGAGGAATAAAGGCAGCAGAGGCGGCTCAAAACATTTGTCGTGTACAGGGAGAATGTCATTGGGGAAAGCGTGGCAAGAAAACGGTTTTGTTGTCTCAAAGAGGGCCCGTTTGACCTGAGTAGCTCTCCACGTTCAGGAAGACCACCGGGCTTTGATGAGGAATGTTTAAATGCTTCAATTCCCAACGATCCGTGTCAGTCAACACGAGAGTTGACAAATGTGAAGAACTGTGACCAGTTAACCATTGTACAACATTTGCATTCCATGGCCAAGTGAAAAATGCTGCAAACTTAAGTATTGACCCAATATAATCATGCCAATAACCATGACTAAGTAATAAAGTTAATTATTATAACATCAAAAGGGGGAAGTAATGGAGTGATCAATACTTTCAAATTGCATTAATTTTTCAAAGAAAAAAGACACATACCTACCTATTCGTCTGCCACATAAATGAACAAAATTTTAGTGCAGTCGTAATTACATAAGACAAAGAAAAAGTAAAAAGAAATCAATTTCAGTTTTTAAAGATATTGTACACAGGTAGTGAAATATTTCATGTGTGAATTAAAAATTTCACTTGCCAAACAAAAATCTTATGCCTTATAGTTTACAGTTTTATTATTTTAAATTTTAATCACAAATTAAAAACTCCAAGTGAGTTTTTAAAAAATAATTAAATTGAACAGGAGAGAATTGAGGTAGGTTAAGTTCTGTCATTGTCGCTGTTCTGATTTGTTTTGTTTTGTTTTTTGAGTTGGTATCTCACTCTGTCACCCAGGCTGGAGTGTGCAATTACAGCTCACTGCAGCCTCAGTCTCTTGGGTTCTGGTAATCCTTCCACCTCAGGCTCCTGAGTAGCTGGGACTACTAGTGTGCACCATCACACCTGGATAATTTTTTGATTTTTTTATAGAGACAAGGTCTATGTTGCCCCAGTTAGTCTTGAACCTCTGGGCTCAAGTAATCCTCCTGCCTCTGCCTCTCAAAGTGCTGGTACAGCCATGAGCCACCGTTCCTGGCCTCGAATCTAGTGTTTTAAGTGCAAAAGCACATAGTTGCACATGGGTTGGAGACTCTCACAGCAAGCACGGGTGTGAATGATTCTAAACCATTAGGAAATTAACTCCCAAACTAGTGCATGTGGATAAGTCCATTTATATCAAAGCTTCTCTGAACTAACTTCCACAGAGAACACAGTTTTTATTAAAGGATAAACAGTAACATGTGCTGAGTTTATTGATTACAAAATTGAACAGTAACCACAGAAGTTTTTTTTTTGTTTTTTTTTTTGAGTTGGAGTCTCACTCTGTCGCCCAGACTGGAGTGCAGTGGCCGCTCCCGGCCACCGCAGCCTCGACCTGCTGGGCTCCGGCGATCCTTCCGCCTCAGCCTTCCAAGTAGCCGGAATTACAGGCATACGCTACCACGCCCGGGTGATTTTTTGATTTATTGTAGAGATGAGGTCTGGCTGCCCAGGCGGGTCTCAAACCCGCGGGCTCAGGCAATCCACTCACCTCAGCCTCCCAAAGGCGTGGGATTACAGGCTGAGCCACCAAGCCCGGCACCACAGAAGTTTTTTAGAGCTCAGACCAACAAAAGATTTGACAGGGGGAAGTGAGAGTATTTGACATTGTGTAGAATTACCAATGAGTGACTAAAGTAAATGCAGATCAACTTTTAGTCTGTTTTGTTATTGTTTAAAAATTCTCAAGGCCAGACGCAGTGGCTCACGCCTATAATCCTAGCACTTTGGGAGGCCGAGGTGAGAGGACTGCCTGAGTCCATGGGTTCGAAACCAGCCTGGGCAACCTGTCTACAATAAATAAAAAAATTAACCGGGCGTGGTGGTGTGTGCCTATAGTTCCGGCTACTTGGAAGGCAGAGGTGGAAGGATCTCCTGAGCCCAGCAGGTCGAGACTGCGGTGGCCATGAGTGTGCCACTGCACTCCAGCCTGGGCAACAGAGTGAGACTCTGACTAAATAAATAAATAAAAATTCTCTACAGACAATAAGATCTCCTTATTGCCTGGGACCAATCTCATTACTACTGTTGGTATACGAATGCCACGGGAAATGAGGAGAAATGACATAGGAACTGTAACTTAAAGTCTTATGTGTTTAGCTAGTGGACACAGTCCTATACGAGAATGTCATGAAACCCCCATGGGTACTCCGGATCTTGCTGCAGGATGAAGACAGCCCAGAGTTGCTCTGCACCAGTTCTGAAATGATGGCATAAGCTGGTTATCTATTGGGCAAACATATAATAGGAGTCAGGTTGTGTGTGTTTGTGTGTGTGCATGTGTGTGCACAGGGCGAGGTTAGGTAGAGAGTGATGGAGAGCACTAAGAATAAACATGAGATGAGTTTGTGCCCTCTCCTGGAAACAATGGGAAATTTTGGTTTTAAAATTAATAAATATTTAAATAGCCTCTCTTCAAGTTCAAAATATCTTTTTCTTTCTTTCTTACATTCTTTCTTTCTTTCTTTCCTTCCTTCCATCCTTCCTCCCTTCTTTCTATTTTTTTTTGGAGAGATGAGGTCTTGCTATGTTGCAGGCTGGTCTCAAACTCCTGGGCTCAAGCAATCCTCCTGCTTCAGCCTCCCAAGGTGCTGAGATTACAGGCTTGAACCACCATGCCCGGCCTCAGTTTCCCTGTGAGTTTGGCAAGATACGCCTATTACCAGAATAAGGAGGCAATTGTGATCGTGATATTCGGTGATTATTTTTCCCCAGGATGAATGTATGGATCAATAGATAAGTTTTAGGCATATCTGTAAGAAAAGAATCAGACTAAGTCAGTAACAAGTTACCATTTAAAGCTATTATTTAGGAGTGTTATTTGACCATATCTGGTGAAGCTGAAGATGGACACTCCCAGCGATGTAGCCATTGCCTTTCTGGATGTTCACCCAAGAGCAATCTCCCGTGTGTGCACCAGGAGTCGTGTTATAAGAATGTTCAGACCGTGTGAGTTGAACGATTCTCAGCTGTGGTTTTCTGCTCAATGCTGCTAATGACCCTCGAGGAAGATCACCTTCTTTTGAGCTGCAGAGAGGTGGTTTTGGTCATTGTTGTGAAGAGGCACACTTGGAACTTTCTCGCTGCAGAAGACATGCTATTGCAGTATTCTGCTCAACCTGCTGGGCCCATTGCCCACTGTTCCAGGTCTCCCAGGTCTACCACGGCACAGCCCAGGACCATAACACCTCAAGTCTTACACCTCAGGCCTCTTCCCTCCTATCCTGGGTCCTTGCTGTCACCCGGTACAAGACACAAGGGGACTGCTGAGGGCACACTGGAGGCTGTAGGCAGAAAGGAACTGTCCCTGGTTCACTGATTTGCCCTAGGTTCTGAGTTCACACGAAGGCGATGTCACTGCTGCTTCCCTGGTTGCTGCCTAGAGGGGTTAGGTAACAATGCTAGAAATTAAAACCTAATGAAAAACATTTTTAGCAACTGAGAGGCAGAGGATGGAAGAGAGAGAATCCATGGATAATTTTCCCCCTTTCTTTCCCTCAGATGACTCTCTGAGAAATGTTTTCATGTGGTCTTTCTGGAAACTTCCAGGTGACAGAGCAACCAATTGTGCTTTCTTTTTTTTTGAGTTGGCGTCTTACTCTGTCGCCTAGACTGGAGTGCAGTGGCCGCTCCCAGCCACCGCAGCCTCGACCTGCTGGGCTCCAGTGATCCTTCCGCCTCAGCCTTCCAAGGAGCTGGAACTACAGGCCCGTGCTACCACACCCGGCTAATTTTTTTGATTTATTGTAGAGCTGAGGTCTCGCCAAGTTGCCCAGGCGGGTCTCGAACCTGTGAGCTCAGGCAATCCACTTACCTCAGCCTCCCAAAGCGCTGGGATTACAGGCTGAACCACCGAGCTCGCCTCCAATTGTGCTTTCTAATGAAACAGAGGCCAGCTCAGTGATAAGCACCTTTTTTGCTTCTCCTCCTTCCTGCCTCATTGGCCTGTGTCCCTTCTCTCTTGCTTCCTTGGGTTTGCAACCTTTTAGTCAAGCTTTACAATGTAAATTTTGCCTCAAGCTGTAAGTTCCTTTTTTTTTTGAGTTGGAGTCACACTCTGTCGCCCAGACTGGAGTGCAGTGGCTGCTCCCGGCCACCGCAGCCTCTACCTGCTGGGCTCCGGCGATCCTTCCGCCTCAGCCTTCCGAGTAGCCGGAATTACAGGCATGCGCTACCACGTCTGGCTAATTTTTTATTTATTGTAGAGGTGAGGTCTCACCAAGTTGCCCAGGCGGGTCTTGAACCCGCGGGCTCAGGCAATCCACTCACCTCAGTCTCCCAAAGGCGCAGGATTACAGGCCGAGCCCGGCTTCAAGCTGTAATTTCTAGGGAACTTAGGCTCAGACAAAGAATGTTTATTGCAGCGAAATTGTCATAATGCTCAGACGTTGTTTTATGATAAAAAAGTAATTAAAAGTACAAATAAAAAGAAGAAAAAATAGAGAAAAAAGGAATTTCAAAACTGGAAACAAGAATTAAAACAAGTATGTACTCAATGCAAAGAATAGCGTATGAATGATAAGATTTCATTTCTGTACTTTGCTGCTCATTGGTAAAGTGTTCTGTAAATCATACTTATTTATTTGTTTTTGAGTTGGAGTCTCACTCTGTTGCCCAGACTGGAGTGCAGTGGCCGCTCCCGGCCACCACAGCCTCGACCTGCTGGGCTCTGGCGACTCTTCCGCCTCAGCCTTCCAAGTAGCTGGAACTACAGGTGCGCACTACCACGCCCGGCTGATTTTTTTAAATTTTTTTTATTGTAGAGACAAGGTCTTGCCAAGTTGTGGGTGGGTCTCAAACCCGTGGGCTCAGGCAATCCACTCCCCTCGGCCCCCCAAAGTCCTGGGATTACAGGCTGAGCCACCGAGCCTGGCCTGTAAATCATACTGTAAAAAACTCTGGGCCCCTTTAAAAATGCTTAAATATACACATACCAATGATTAGTCTAGAAAAAAAGTAACATATAGAGGAGTAGTAGTTTTTTCAGGTATAACTAATACATCCTATTATGAAAAATTGATCAGAATTTCCGAAGTTCATTCAAGAGGTCTGGGATCAGGTGACCTGAGATGAAAAACCCAATTATGGCCATCACATAGAAGCTGCAGGGGCTTTTTCTTGTCTCTCTCTCTCTCTCTTTTTTTTCTTTAAGAGGCAGGCTCTTGCTCTGTTGCCCAGGCTGGAGTGCAGTGATGCCATCATAGCTCATTGCAACTTCGAACTCCTGGGCTCAAGAGATCCTCCCACTTCTGCCTCCTGAGTAGCTGAGATTATAGGCATGTGCCACTCCACCTAGATTTTTCTTATTTTAGATAAGAATAGGATAGTACATAAGTCACAGCGTTGCTGTGGGTTTTAAATGACATAAAACCCACATCTGACACATTGTGCTCAATAAACATTATTATTATACCCATAATAGTTTCAGTGAGGAAAATTAATTCTTTGTGAGCAAAAATTGGTACTGAACAAAGATACAATTATGCTCATTATCCTGGGAAAGATAAATTCTAGTTGGAACTTTTGCCATAGAAAGCAGGATATGATTTTTCATCATTTTAAGAGTGTGCATGTGTAGGTATGAATTTATTCAACCCATTTGATGGAGCACCTACATTAGGCCTGACATTTTCCTAGGCTAATGGGTAGATGGAAATCAAGGTAGATCCTCAAGGATTTTATGTTTATGAAAACCAGTTTGGGGCCGGGTTCGGTGGCTCAGCCTGTAATCCCAGTGGTTTGGGAGGCTGAGG
>NW_007259416.1:212013-216547 GCF_000164805.1 Carlito syrichta
CAGTCTGGGTGACAGAGTGAGACTCCAACTCAAAAAAAAGAAAAAGAAAAGAAAAGAAAACCATTTTGGTAGTGTTTTCTGTTGTAGAAGGAGCAGTTTAGTACTAGGCAGGGTGAGAAGAGGCCAATACCCCTGGACAAAGTGAAAACATGAGGTGTGTATTTTTCTGTATATTTGATACATACCAAGTGCCCCATGCCCACCCCCTTCTGCAAGTGAGTTGTCACTTGACAACTCACTCCTTTGCCCAAGCTGGAGTGCAGTGGCACCATCACAGCTCACCGTAACCTTGACCTCCTGGGCTCAGGCAATCCTTCTATCTCAGCCTCCTGAGTGGCTGGGACTAAAACACATGCCACCACGCCCAACTAATTTAAAAAAATTATTTGTAGAGACTAGGTCTTGCTATGTTGTCCAGGCTGGTCTCAGACTCCTGGGCTCAAGCATTCCTTCCACCTCTGCTCCCAAAGTGCTGGGATTATAGGCATCAGCCACCATGCCCAGCCCAAGTGCTCTTTTGAAGAAAACCAAGAAATGTTCAATTTCTGGCAAGGTGTGGAAGGAGGGCAGGAGACCTGAGTCCAAATGCCAGAGGGCACAAGAGGAAAGTGGTCCCAGCAAGGAGCTATTGCCCAGGAAGTGCTGAGGGCACAACCAGTAAGCAGGACCACAGCAGGGCCAGCTAATGTCAGTAGCCTTGCTGAACTTGCCCTGCACACTGGCCATCCAGCCTTAAGCAGGGAGGATGGGACCCAGGAACACAGGCCTATACGATCTAAAATTTCTGCCTCCTCAAGGGGGGGGCTTAGTTCCTTCTACACCTGTGGGAGCAAAGTTTGGTTCTGCCATTGTCTTACTGTCTGGTGCTCACACCTCACTTTCCTGTCACAAACCAAGCCATCGTAAGCCCAGAGAGGACTTCACTTCTCCCTGGCAATTACCAAGTCCATGAAATTGATTATTCTAAACCATATGTATAGACTTAGCCCATGAGGAAAGGCTTCAGCAGAGCATCTTTTTTTTTTTTTTCTGAGTTGGAGTCTCACTCTGTCGCCCAGGTTGGAGTACTGTGGTGCAGTGGCACGCTCACAGTCACTGCAGCCTCGATCTGCAGGGCTCAGGCGATCCTTCTGCTTTAGCCGACCCTTCTGCCTCAGCCTTTCAAGTAGCTGGAACTACACGTGTGCACTACCACTCCTAGCTTATTTTTTTTTTTATTATAGAGATGAGTTCTCACCAAGTTGTCCGGATTGGTCTCAAACTCCTGAGCTCAGGCAGTCCTCTTGCTTTGGCCTCCCAAAGTGCTGGGATTACGAACCTGAGCCATCGCACCCGGCCCGGCAGAGCATTTTTTAAAATAAAAACTCAACTTCCATTTGCCCCCTGTGTTCCAAACTCACTTGTCTTTTTTCTTGTTCTTTAAATATATTATGTTTCTGTTTCAGGGTCTTAACACATGCTGTTCCTCTGTCTGGAATACTCATCCCCAGACCGTCAGATGGCTGGATTCACACTGTGCAGATTTTTCAGCCTGAATGTCACCTCTTCAGAGAGGTCTTCTCTGACCACCCTCTTTGATGTGGATTATCCCACCTGCAGCCCAGACACTGTCTTATAATACCTTGATCCTACTCTTCCCCACCCCACTCCATTCTTTCTTTAATTTTTATGCCTCGTGAAAAGTACTAAGTCAATCATATACCTCAGTTCCTGGTATACTATCATTGACCTTCTTTCATGGATATTTTACTCATTTACTCCTGGTTTCTATTTCCTCCCGTTCCTCATATTCACTATAAAATATTAGATATATATCCTTGGGTGTAAATCTTGCATATAAATGTAATATTGTCAAATGTAAGGTTTGTTTGGTATATCATATGTTTCATAGATAGTATTCTGCGATACATCTTGTTCTAATTATGTCTTGCACTCAACAGTTTTTTTGTTTTTTTGTTTTTGGGGGTTTTTTTGGTTTTTGAGTTGGAGTGCAGTGGCAAGCTCACGGCCACCCCAGCATTGACCTGCTGGGCTCCAGCAATCCTTCTGCCTCAGCCTTCCAGGTAGCTGGAACTACAGACGTGTGCTACCATGCCTGTCTCATTTTTTTAAAAAGATTTATTGTAAAGATGAGTTCTTGCCAAGTTGCCCAGGCTGGTCTCAAGCCTGTGGTCTCAGGCAATCTTCTCACCTCGGTCTTCCAAAGTGCTGGGATTACCGGTTTGAGCCACCGTGCTCGGCCCTGTTTTTTGTTTTTTTTTTTAAGAGGTATGGTCTTGTTTTGTCACCCAGACTGGAGTGTAGTGGTACAATCAAGGCTCACTGAAGTTTCCAATTCCTGGGCTCAGGTGATCCTCCTGCCTCAGCCTCTAAGTAGCTGGGACTACAGGCATGCACTGCTATTATTTTTAAAAAATTTTTGTAAAGAAACGGTCTCACTTTGTTGCCCAGGCTGGTCTTGAACTTCTGGCCGAAAGTGATCCTCCCACCTCAGCTTCCCAAAGTACTGGGATTACAGGTATGAGCCATCTTGCCCAGCTTCAGCTGTGGGTTTTGTGGTTTCATATATTTGCTACAAATGTACGTAGACTTGGTTCATTGTTTCTGACTGCTCCTTAGTATTCTGTAGTGCAGGGGTCCCCAACCCCTTGGTCAGGTTAGGAACCCGGCTGCCCAGCAGGAGGTGAGAAGTGGGCAAGCTATGCCTCCAGTCAGATCAGTGCTGGCCCACCCATTATTTTATTTTATTTTATTTTTATTTATTTATTTACTTTTAGTTGTAGTCTCACTCTGTCGTCCAGACTGGAGTGCAGGCTTGACCTGCTGGGCTCAGGCGATCCTTCGGTCTCAGCCTTCCAAGTAGCTGGAACTACAGGTGCACACCACCATGCCCAGCTAATTTTATTGATTTATTGTAGAGACGAGGTCTCATCAAGCTGCCCAGCCTGGTCTCAAACTCCTAGGTTCAGGCAATCCTCTCACCTCAGCCTCCCAATGTGCTGGGATTACAGACTCGAGCCACCATGCCTGGCCCCACCCATTATTTTATTTCCCACTTTTGTCCACACCTCTTTTTTTTTTTATAATGAGTTGCACAATTATTTCATTATATATTATAATGTAGTAATAAAAGAAATAAAATACACAATAAATGTTATGTGCTTGAGTTATCCCAAGACCACTGCCCTCCCTCCACCCCATAGAAAGATTGTCTTTCACAAAACTAGTCCCAGGGCAACCCCTTTGGGTCCCCTCCCACTGTGGGAGCTTTTCTGTTTTCTGTCCTCTCAATAAATCCTGATTTCTAAGCAAACAAACAAATAAACAAACAAACAAAAAACTGGTCCCTGCTGCCAGAAAGGTTGGGGACTGCTGCTGTAGTGTGCATTCACCTCTGCTTGGGATACATTCAGCTCTCCCAAATTCCTTATACAGCTCTTCTGTGAGATTCTTCATTTTGATGGACAGAATTGCTCAAGGTCCAGATGATGCCCTCATTGGTAGCTGTTCCTCCCCCTGGCCAGGCCCAGGTACTGCCCTGATATTATCCCACCACTGCCGTCCAGCAAATCTTTTGCCTCAAGGTGGTGGCAAGCCAGGCAATGATCTGCCAAGGACAGTGGTTGGGGAGAGAGAACAGCCTGCAGTTCTATCCCCATCACATCCTAACAGTGATGTCCTCTGCTTAGTCCGTCGTTTGCCCACAGCAGGCCACAGCCCCTTGTCTCTCTGCCGGGGGATTCTTGTTGTTCTCACCTAGATTTACGTCAGTTTGCAGATTCATACATTTCCCTCTTGCTTCTGAGGCAACCTCAGGGTTGAAATTTGTGGGAGTCCTTATATTCTTTATAATGCCAATTGCTCTTGAAATTATCATTTTTGTTTATTGGTTTACTGGTTTACGGTCTGTTTCCCTCATTGTAAGACTGTAAATGCCACAGGTGCAAGGACCTCATGGATCATATTTACTTCTATGTCCCTAGTTTCGGTTCAGTACCAGCAGGTATTGATTAAGAGTGATATAAGAAACAGTCGTGTTTTCTACAGAAACACAGTTGAAAACACAGTTCATTGTGTTCCTTGGTTTCCTTTATTTAAGGATCAAGGATTCGAAAAAATGAGAACAGCTTTTGTGGATGTAATGAGTGATATTGTGGATGATGTTCTTTCTTTCTTTGTATCTCATGGGAAGAGGCATGATTGCAAAAGAGATGGCAGCTTGAGGAAGTAGAATATAGACAAAGCTTATTTGATACTTAATGCCAGCAGTTCTCAACGTGTGGTCTAGAGACCCTTTGAGTTCCCAAGGTCCTTTCAGAAGGTTCTTGGGACCCAAGTCAAGCATATACAAAATATCTGTTCAAAATGCAGAATACAACAATGGATTTTTTTTTTTTTTTTGAGTTGGAGTCTCACTGTGTCGCTCAGACTGGAGCTGGGCTCCGGCAATCCTTCCGCCTCAGCCTTCCAAGTTGCCGGAATTACAGGCATGCGCTACCATGCCTGACTGATTTTTTTATTTATTGTAGAGATG
>NW_007259416.1:216642-219245 GCF_000164805.1 Carlito syrichta
CACTCACCTCAGCCTCCCAAAGGTGTGGGATTACAGGCTGAGCCACCGAGCCCGGCTACACCAATGGATTTTAATGTAACAGAGTACAAAATGTTCATGGATATGGCTTCAAATTCTGCTTTGTGTCTAACCTTTGAGAAACTACCACTTGTGAGTTTTTATGTAATCTCACAACTGACTCTCCTCAATTATCTGAAAAGGCTATTAAAATATGCTTCCCTTTTCTCCGCATCCTCGCCAGTACCTGTTGTTTTTTTTTATTAGTGATGGCCATTCTTCGGTGGTATCTCAATGTGGTTTTGATTTGCACTTCTCTGATGAGTAGTGAGGTTGAGCACTTTTTCATGTGTCTGTTGGCTGCTCATATCTCTTCTTTTGAGAAGTGTGTATTCGTGTTTTTGCCCACTTTTTAATGGGACTGCTTGTTTTTTCCCTTTCAGTACGTTTGCGTTCCTTGTAGATCCTGGATGTTAGGCCTTTGTCAGATATTCAATTGAGAACACTTCTACACTGCTGGTGGGAATGCAAACTAGTGCAAACTCTTTGGAAAACAGTGTGACGATTTCTGAGAGAACTAGAAATTGACTTTCCATATGATCCAGCAATCCCTCTATTGGGAATATATCTGGAGGAATTCAAATCATTCTACAAAAAAGATACCTGCGCACACATGTTTATTGTCGCACTATTCACAATAGCAAAAACATAGACCCAGCCATGCTGCCCATCGAAACTGGACTGGATTTTAAAAAATGTGGTACATATACACAATGGAATATTATGCAGCCATAAAGAAGGACAAACATATGGACTTTGCAGTAAGTTGGGTGGATTACTCAGTGATCTATCACAGAAACAAAGAACAGAGTACCATATGTTCTCACTCATAAGTGGACCTTGAACAATTATCATAATACTATAAGAAAGGGGTTGGCAGTAGTGAGAAACTGCCAGGAGAGGAGGAGTGGAATTGGCAACAGTGGGAAACTGCCAGGGGAGGGAGGGGCACGCCTCATCAACAAGGGTACCTACATAATGAACATTTGTATGCCTAACCCTGAATTGTACCCCACATCTTTAAAATTGAAAAAAATTTTCCATTTTCCTACTACATACCTGTATGAGTAAAAACGTTTTTTCATGTACTTCAACGAAAATATCATTGCAACAAAATAAAGTCAGAAGCAAATATGTGAATATAGCTATCTTCTATAGGTCAGACATTAAAGAAATTAAAAATGTAAAACAGTGCCACCTTCTCACTATATAGTCCTTTGTTCTGTAAAATATAGGGTTGGTTTCTTTTTGTGTGAAAATATGGCATTTATAGCTGGGCATGGTGGCACTTGCCTGTAATCCCAGCACTTGGGGCGTCTAAGGTGGGAAGATTGCTTGGGCCCAGGGGTTTAAGACAAGCCTGGGCAACATAGCAAAATCTCGTCTCTACAAAAAAATCAAAAAATTAGCCAGGCGTGGTGGCCTGCACCTGTAGTCCCTACTTGGGATGCGGAGGTGGAAGGATCGCCTGAGCACAGGAGGTTGAGATTGAGATGAGCCGTGATCATTGGAACCATGCCACTGCATCCTAGGCTGGGCGACAGAGTGAGACCCCGACTCAAAAAAAAAAAAAAGCCATTTATGTTCATATGCAATGGGTTTATTACGGGTAGATAATTTATGGGTAAATTATAAGCAAATATTTTTAAATTTCTCAGTTTTAATTTTTAATGTAGTAACTATCAATGGGTTAGATGTAACCCACCACAAAAAGCTCTTTAGGGTTCTTAATAATTTTTTAGAATATAATGGGATACTAGGACAAAAATGTTGAATAACTTTTACTTCATTCTATTGCTGGGAGATGAACCACAAATCTAAGAACTGACTAAGGAGAGTCTAACCTGTCAGAACCCAGAGTCTTTTTTTTTTTTTTTGAGTCAAGGTTGTCTCACTCTGTCACTCAAGTTCACCACAATCACGGCTCACCACAGCCTCAACCTCCTTGGCTCAGGCAATCCTTCTGCCTCAGCCTCCTGAGAAGCTGGCACTACGGGTGCATGCCATCACACTTGGCTAATTTTTAACTCTTTTTGTAGAGGTAAAGTTTCTCTATGTTGCCCAGGATGGTCTTGCACTTGGCTAAAGCAATTCTGTCATCTCAGCCTCCCAAAGTACTGAGATCACAGGTGTGAGCCACCGTGCCCAGCCTGATTTTGAAGAGCACTATTTATTTATTTCTGGGAACATCTTTAGTTTGTCTTCATTCCCCCCCAGCTTTATTGAGGTATAATAGACAAATAAGAATGGTATATATTTAAGGTATACAACGTGATGCTTTGGTATGTGTATCACATTGTGAAATGATTACTTCAATAAGCTAATTAACATATCCATCATCTTACATGGTTACGTTTTCTGTGTATGTGATGAGAATACTTAAGACATACTCTCAGCCGGGCTCGGTGGCTCAGCCTGTAATACCACGCTTTGGGAGGCTGAGGTGAGTGAATTGCCTGAGCCCGAGGGTTCGAGATCCACCCAGGCAACTTGGCGAGACCTCGTCTCTACAATAAAAAAAAAAAAAAAAAAAAAATTAGCTGAGT
>NW_007259416.1:219301-255689 GCF_000164805.1 Carlito syrichta
GACAGAGTGAGACTCCCTCAAAAAAAAAAAAAAAGATCTACTCTCTTAGCAATTTTCAAGTGTGCAACATATTACTATTAACCACGGTTACCATAATGCTGTACATTAGGACTGATTCTTCTTACAACTGAAAGTTTGTACCCTTTGACCAACATCTCCCCATTTCCTCCACCCCTGACAACTGTTAACCACTCTTCTATTCTCTGTTTCTATGAGTTGGACTTTTCTTAGATTTCACATATAAGTGAGAACATGCAATATTTGTCTTTCCATGCCTGGCTTATTTCACTTAGCAAGATGACCTCCAGGTTCACCTATGTTGTCAAGAATGGCAGGGCCATAGCCAGACCATCGCTGTCACTGCCTTACTGGACTCGGGCGTGGCTATGTGCTCTTTGAGCTATGGCTGTCCCCATGCTTCCTAGCTTTGGCCCCCTCCCCTACCTTGGGGAGATAAATCTCCTCTTTCTTTCTCTCTCTCTAATTTACTTTCTAAATAAATTATATTTTCTAATCTAGGAAAAAAAAAAGAATGGTGAGATTTCCCATATCTTGGCTATTGTGAATAATCCTGCACTAAACATGAAAATGCAGCTATCTCTTGGAGACAGCGTTTTATTTCTTTTGGATATTTACCCATAAGTGAGATTGCTAGATCATATGGTAGTTCTATTTTAATTTTTTTTTTTTTAGGAATTTCCATACTGTTTTTCATAATGACTGTACCAATTTATATTCCCAACGACAAGGTTTCCCTTTTCTGCACATCCTTGATGACGAGACTTGTTACCTTTTTTTTTTTTTTTTGAGTTGGAGTTTCACTCCGTCGCCCAGGCTGGAGTGCAGTGGCACCCTCACAGCCACCCCAGCGTCGACCTTCTGGGCTCAGACGATTCTTCCGCCTCAGCTTTCCAAGTAGCTGGAACTACAGGCTTGTGCTACCACACTCGACTAATTTTTTAAAAAGATTTATTGTAGAGACAAGGTCTCACCATGTTGCCCAGGCTGTTCTCAAATCTGCAGGCTCAGGCAATCCTCTTGCCTTGGCCTCCCAAAGTGCTAGGATTACAGGCTTGAGCCATTGTGCCCAGCCATCTTTTGGGTTTTTGATAACAACCCTCCTAACAGGTATGAGGCGATAGCCCATGGCTGTGCTTTCATCCATGGATAGTTGCCAAAATTGATACTTCTGGCTGGGTGCAGTGGTTCACACCTATAATCCCAATACTTTGGGAGGTCAAAGCAGGAAGATTACTTGAGCCCAGGAGTTCAAGACCAGCCTGGGCAACATAGTGAGGCCTCTTCACTACAAAAAATATTTTAAAAATTTAGTTGAGCATGGTAGCGTGTGCTTGTAGTCCCAGCTACTTGGGAGACTGAGGCTAAAGGATCACCTGAGTCTAGGAGGTTGAGGCTGCAGTGAGCCATGATTGTGCCACTGCACTCTAGCCTGGGTGACCGAATGAGATCCCAACTCAAAAACAAAAAAAAATTTTTTTGATGCTTCTGCTGGGAGATGACAGTAGAAAGCGCTTATTCTGCCATCTTGCCAGCATCCCAATTTTTATTTCTCAAGTAAATCAAATTCATCTCCGGAAGAACTGATAAAAATAATTTTAAAATAAGCTGATTGTATCAGTTAGATATTTCTATGAACAAACATCCACAAAATGTCAGAGGTACGTGACAATAAAATACTGTATTGAACATTGTGGCTTCTGTGGCCTGGACTTAGAACTGGCACATTTGTACTTCTGTCTCATGCTGTTGGTCAAAGGAACTCATATGACCAAATCAAACTCAAAGGGTTCACTGTTAGGACAAGGAGGTGCAAAGTCACATTGCAAAGAGAAGGATATAGGAGGAGTGAAGGATTGGGGCTGTCGATGCACTCTGTCACACCAACGGAGTAAACTCAAGGTGCCATGTCCAACTTTCTAGTTACTGTTGCGCAACACTACCCCAGCATAGAACTTATTTTTCTTACTTTTATCACTGGAAACTTAGGAAGAAGTCTTCCCTTGTTTTTTGAAACTGACCAAAAACTTATGTCAACAAACAATACATCAAATCTTGACTTTGCCAAATTTCCAAGTTAGTTACTTAAGCCAGTAAGTCGGTTACTTATTTAATTCCCAACAGATGTTCAAAAAACTCCATCATCCTAGTACTTTGGGGGACTGAGGTGAGAAAATCACTTGAGCCAAGGAGTTTGAGACCATCCTGGGCAATTATGCAAGACCTTATCTCTACAAAAACAATTAAAAAAAAAATTAACCTGATGTTGTGGCATGTGTCTGTAGTTCCAGCTACTTGGGAGGCTGAAAAAGGAGGATCACTTGAACCCAAGACTTCAAGATTGCAGGGAACTGTGACTGCACCACTGTACTCCAGTCCGAGCAACAAAGCAAGACCCAGTTTCAAAACAAAACAAATCCCCAAAAGCAAATTATTTATAGGACTCATCTACAAATGGAGTTAGACAAGTTTGATCTCTAAAGTACTTTCTTGGAGTTAGATTTACTGAATAGTTAATAGAGTGAGAGTAGTAATTAGAAAGTATATTATTATACCAGTTCAAACAAAGGGAATTAGTCTTGGCACTAAGCAGGGCAATGCACACCTTTGAAGAGATGTATCTTTTCTAATAACCAACTGTATTAATTGTACTGTAGCTTGGGATAGAAAGAAAGGAGCAAAGACATGAATATAAAACATGAACCCAGAGGCAATACAATAAATATGCAACTTATAAATAAGACCCATCTTGATCATTTCAGAGCTCTAAGAGAAATAGGAACAATGCTTCCATTTATATAAGGTTTTCCCCCCAAGTAGTTCAAAGTTCTTTAAAAGGAATCTCTAGGGTTCTTCTTATGTGAAAGACAAATATTTGATTTTCACTTTGTGTATATAGTTAATGAGTTTCTGTGAACAACTAAAACAATTGGTGAAAAGTACAGTCAAATGCACTTTATTTATTTGTTTGTATATTTATTTATTTGTAAGTTGGAGTCTCACTCTGTTGCCCAGGCTGGAGTACAGTGGCACTCTCACAGTCACCACAGTCTTGATCTGCTGGGCTCAGGTGATCCTCCCACCTCAGCCTTCCAAGTAACCAGAGCTACAGGTGTGCACCACCATACTTGGATAATTTTTTAATTTATTGTAGAGATGAGGTATCACCAAGTTGTCCAGGCTGATCTCGAAACTCTGGGCTCAGGCAAGCCTCTTGTCTCTCCCTCCCACAGTGCTGGGATTACAGGCATAATTTTACTTTAATGATGTTGATTAATTAATCACTGACGGTGGGCTAGTGGAGAACTAATCTTTAATTTATTTTTATACTCTTGACCAAGTACCTAAGTTGAGTTAAGTACTAAGGGAATTCTAAGAGTGAAAACCTAGTCACCATTTCCAAGTCTATTTGGGAAGGTAGTAAGTGAATACATTTTTTAAAAAACTAAAAATGGAAGGCATTAACATATAAATTCTGAAAGATCAGCGAGAGTAGTTGAGAAGGGTACAGTGTTTTATCCCTAACATTTATTAAGCCTCAACTTACTTTGAAAATGTCATGCTAGTTATGTGAGATTGCCACTACCCCAGCTCCATGGCTGACCCTAAATCAATCAGAGTAATCCCAACCCTTGAGCCAAACCGATGGGTTCTGGCAATTCACGAAGTCCTATGGTTCCAGGAATTGGACACGGGAACTCTGTCAGCTGGAAGCTCAGGACTTTTATGGGACTTCTGGGACACAGATATTCTCTCTCCTGAATGTCCATGATAAGTGGATGTGAGGTCTTCATCTGCTTCTGAACACCTTCCCAAGTCTGCGGATATCCTCACCACATACATACTACTTGGGATGGGATGAGGTGCAGAAACAGCCAGGGCCAGAAAGCCACAGTCTCAGGCAGTTTCACAGCTAAGGCACAGGCATCTTTTTTCTACTTGGCCATCAGTCTGACCTGCGAGGAACTGCAAATTCCAAGCTAGGGAAATGAAGCCACTGGGACAGTGGAGAACTTATTTGTGGGGGCAGCAGTAGTGTCCGTGGCAACAGTTTCAGAAGCAGTACTTGGTACCCTGCCTCCAGGGACAGAATGTAATACCACCAGCATCACTGTCTTTTCCAGACTGCTTCTATGGCCTAAATTTGGCTGTGGTTCTTCCTACCTAGTCTTTGGTCTATCCAATATGCTTTCAACAAATTAGTCATTTTAGGAATCAGTCAGAATCCATTTTTAGTGCTTAAACTGAGAACCCTCAGTAGAATGACAAGCCGTAACATCCCCTTTTATTGTCTAAGCCCATCTGTGCTTGACTTCTTGTAACCTGAAGCACCCTACCTGGTGCAGGAGTACTGGCAAGGAGTGTTAGCAGTGTCTGAGCAACCACAGATTGTTAGGGTAGGGTGCGTGCATAACTGAACGTAGCCCAAGGCAAGAAATAGGCACATGATGACCACAGTAACAGAGGGGGCTTCAGGGCTGAACTGTGCTCAGCAGCCTGGCTTCTCCTGGAATGGAGGACAGAGGACATGATGTCCTCTCCACCTCCTTTTCTGTTGGGGATAAAGCAGGTAGAAAGGATGACAGATTGACTTGCCCTTTTCAATATTTACTTGTTCTCCAGTCGTACTTGGATATTATTAGCGAAGGGGTCACAAACCCATCACTGTGCCAGTCCAGCAGGGTCAGCTTTCTGTGGTTTTGACTCTCAAAGAACAGATCTAATTCTGACATCTCAGGAATGAGCCCTCCTAACTGGTTCCCACCAAGACTAGCCCACTTGTGGAGTATCCCCCGGGCATAGGGGCTCAAGGACCATCAAGACATGAGCATACGAGGCAAAGTCACCACACAGGCACAAGTACATTTAGAAATTATCTTGAATAAATAATACTTGCTTTTTCACTGTACGTATTTCTATATTTCCACTTGCACTTAAGATTTTGGCTTTTTTTCTTATTACCTTCTTAGCTCTTTGATGCCTCTGAGATTTTTTTTCCTATTTATTTATTTATATTTTTCTAAACCAAAAGAACAACTGCAGAAGCATCACACTCCCTGACTTCAAATTATACTATAAGGCTATAGTAATTAAAACAGCATGGTACTGGTACAAGAATAGACAGATAGATCCATGGGATGGAATAGAAAACCCAGAAATAAAACCACAAACCTACAACCAAATGATCTTCATCTTTGACAAAGCCGACAAAAATAAACAATGGAGAAAGAACACCTTGTTGAATAAATGGTGCTGAGAAAATTGACTAGCCACATGCAGAAGAATGAGACTGGATTTCTATCTCTTACCATATACAAAAGTTAACTCAAGATGGATTAAAGACTTCAATGTAAGCCCAAACTATAAAAATCCTAGAAGAATACCTAGGAAACACTGTAATGGACATCAGCCTAAGTAAAGAATTTATGATGAAGACCCCGAAAGTAATTGGAATGAAAACAAAAATAGACAGATGAGACATAATTAAATTTAAAAGCTTCTGCACAGCAAAAGAAATAATCAACAGAGTAAACAGAAAAAACAGTATGGGAGTAAAGATTTGCAAATTATGCCTCAGACAAAGAGCTAATATCCAGAATCTACCAGGAGCTCAAACAACAAACTCAACGTGAAAAAACAAACAACATCATCAAAAGTAGGCAAAGGACATGAATAGACACTTCTCAAAAGAAGCCACATAAAAGACCGACAAACATTTAAAAAATGTTCAACACCACTCATCATCAGAGAGATGTAATTTAAAACCACAATGAGATATTACCTTATACCAGTCAGAGTGGCTATTATTAAAAAGTCAAAGAACAATATGTTGGTGTGGTTACAGAGAAAAAGGAATATTTATTCACTGTTGGTGGGATTGTAACTAGTTCAACCTCTGGAATACAGTATGAAATTTTTCAGATAACCAAAAACTGAATTTCCAGTCTACCCAGCAATCCCACTATTAGGGATGTACCCAAAGGAAAAGAAAGTCATTACATTAAAAAAAAAATACCAAGCCGGGCTCGGTGGCCCAGCCTGTAATCCCACGCCCTGGGAGGCTGAGGTGAGTGAATTGCCTGAGCCCGCGGGTTCGAGACCCGCCTGGGCAACTTGGTGAGACCTCATCTCTACAATAAATCAAAAAATTAGCCGAGCGTGGTAACATGCGCCTGTAGTTCCAGCTATGTGGAAGGCTGAGGCGGAAGGATCACCGGAGCCCAGCAGGTCGAGGCTGCGGTGGCCGGGAGTGGCCACTGCACTCCAGTCTGGGCGACAGAGTGAGACTCCAACTCAAAAATAAATAAATAAATAAATACCTGTGCTCACATATTCATTGCAGCACTACTCACAATAGAAAAATCATGGAACCAGCCAAAGTGCCCATCAACAATTGGCTGGATAAAGAAAATGTGATATGTATACACCATGGAATACTACACAGCCATAAAAAAATGAAATCATGTCCTTTGCAGCAACATGGGTGGAGCTGGAGATCATCATCCTAAGTGAGCTAACTCAGAAAAACCAAACACCGCATATTCTCACTTATATGCAGAAGCTAAATGGCCACAAAGATGGAAATAGTAGACACTGGGGACACCAATAGGGGGGGAGGTTGGGAAGGTTGCAGGGTTCAAATCTATAGGGTACAGTGTTCACTCTCTGGGAAACGGGCCACCTGAGACCCAATTCCCACCACTATACAATGTGTTCATGTAATAAACATGCATGTGTACCCCCTGAATATAAAATAAAATTGGAAAAAATTAAAAATAATTTAAAAAACATGAGATAAGTGGGCATAGGAGTGGAGAGGAGAGTGGAGAAGGGAGAATGATGTGATGATGACAGGAAGAGAGTGGGACTAGCAACACGAAAAAGGGAACAGAAAATGCCAGAGTTCATGGTTACTTTTAAGAATTTTTTAAATTTTTAAATTGTTTAATTGTTATTTTTTGAATTGGAGTCTCACTCTGTCACCCAGATTGGAGTGCAGTGGCTGTTCCCGGCCACCGCAGCCTCGACCTGCTGGGCTCCAGCAATCCTTCCGCCTCAGCCTTCCAAGTAGCTGGAACTACAGGCATGCGCCACCACACCTGGTCAATTTTTTGATTTATTGTAGAGATGAGGTCCCGCCAAGTTGCCCAGGTGGGTCACGAACCCGCGGGCTCAGGCAATCCACTCACCTCGGCCTCCCAAAGTGCTGGGATTACAGGCTGAGCCATTGAGCCCGGCTAGAATTTTTATAAATGTATACATGTGGAAGAAAGATTAAAAAATAAAACACATGAGCCAAGTAAACAACATATCTCCACTTTTGAATATATATGGGTATATGTGTGTATGTATACACACACATAAAATAATTGGAAATTGAATATAAAAGTGGATTGAAAGAAAACCCTGCGGCCACATGCAAGGATGATTCAATCTCAGGAAATATATCAACATGATTCAACATACTATGTCAACTAATTACAAGTAAATAATCTTGTGTTAGAATATATACATGCCCCCAAAAGAAGAGTCGATAACATTCAGAAGCCATTCCTAATTAGCAACCAATTAAAAATAATCAAAGACCTAAATAAACTAATTGAATTAATTGAGAAGAGGAAAATCAAATGACCAATCAAAATATGAAAAAATTAAATAGTTATTAAATTGTGAAGGAAAACACATATTAAGGACATCACACTTTCATTTGTCATATCTGCAGCAAATATTCTCTTCCAGTATGATTCTGGTTTTCAAATGTTTAAAAGTTGTCTCTTTTTTTCTGTCAGGGTCTCACTCTGTTGCCCAGGCTGGGCATCCTGGGTTCAGGCAATCTCTCCACTCAGCATTTCAAGCAGCTGGGACTCCAGGCGCACACCACCATGCATGACTAATTTTTTTAAAAAAATTTATTGTAGAGACGAGGTCTTGCTATGTGGCCCAGCTGGTCTCCAACTCCTGGGCTCAAGCAATCCACTCGCTTTGGTTTCCCAAAGTGCTGGGAAAACCTGGTCTAAAAGTTATCTTTTTATTGACATACAAATTTAAAATGTTTTTCATCTATGCAGATTTTTCATTCTTTTTCTTCATGAGCATGATATCTTTTTTTATCCTTGAGATCTGCAAAAACTGAAGGGGTTATGCTAGCATGGCTGAGCACATGAGGAAACCAACATTCTTACCCCATGTTGTTGATGGGAGTACAAACAGCAACAGTTTTGAAATGTAATCAAGCAATAAATACAAAAAGTTTAAAAGTGCAATTTCACTTTAAGGAATCTAAATTACAAAAATAAATAAACTAAGCAATACAGGGATGGTTCCTGCAGTACTGTTTCTAGCAGAAAACTCTGAGGGACACAAGGGGAGACAACTAAACATCTACTGGTAATGAAATGGTGTATTTTGTGAGTATGTACAAAAATGAGGATTTTTTCCTTCATTATTGACATTGTATTTACACAGATCACTTTATATGAAAGCATGTCCAAGAGCTATTACTAAGTGATGAAAGCAAGATACAGGGTGTAATAGACATGTGTTGTTTTGCTGACCCAGGATTCACCAGCCTTTCTGGTAAAACAGAATCTGGGTTTCCCTGTTGGGAGCCTATTCTCAATTCATATGTGCCCATGACACATGCCTGGGTGATCATAGCGGAGTATTACTCTGGCCACAGGAATTGGTTAGGGAATAGGCATTAAATCCAGTAGGAGGGGCCGGGCTCGGTGGCTCAGCCTGTAATCCCAGCACTTTGGGAGGCCGATGTGAGTGGATTGCCTGAGCAAGCGGGTTCGAGACCCGCCTGGGCAAATTGACGAGACCTCATCTCTACAACAAATCAAAAATTAGCCGGGCATGGTGGCGCATGCCTGTAGTTCCAGCTACTTGAAAGACTGAGGCGGAAGGATTGCCGGAGCCCAGCAGGTCGAGGCTGCGGTGGCCGGGAGCGGCCACTGCACTCCAGTCTCGGTGACAGAGTGAGACTCCAACTCAAAAAAAAAAAAAAAAAAAAAAAAAAATCCAGTAGGAGGCAGTGGGTGCAGAATCACAAAATTTTGGTTGGTCCTGTTAAAAGAGGTGTATTCTCTTTTCTCCAGGTTTTGGAACTGAAGGTGGGAACCTGGAACTGCACAACCCATCTTGCTACCACAAGGGAAGATTTGCCTAAGAATGGACCAGTATAGAAAATGGACCAATATAGAAAACAAAACAAAAAACAGTTCAGATGTAGTGGCTCACGCCCCCAACACTTTGAGAGGGCGAGATGAAAGGATTGCCTGAATCCAGGAACTGGAGACCAGCCTGAACAACATAGCAAGACCTTGGATCTGCAAAACATTAAAAAATTATCCAGGCATGGTGGGGCACACCCATAGTCCCAGCTACTCAGGTTGCTGCCCGAGCCCAGGAGTTAGAGGCTGCGGTGAGCTGTGATTGTGCAACTGCACTCCAGCCTAGGTGACAGAGTGAGACTCCAACTCCAAAAAAAAAAGAAAGAAAGAAAAACGGAGTTAGGACACAGCAAGGCCAGCTACTGATTTAAGTCTCTACATCCAGCTATTCTTGAAGTCTTCTCAGTTACCTGAACCAATAAATCCCCCCTTTTTTTTTTACTTAAACTACATTTTATTTCCTTTACTTGCACCAAAGGAGTGCTAATCAACACACAGAATAATGTGAACGATTTAATCCAGACTGTATTCAACAGAACCTTTTAAATTATCCATTTGTGTCTGGATAAATGCATATGTACATATTTGGTGTGAAGGGTATGCACGGAAATGTTAACATTAGGTTTCTAAGTTGGGCGCAGTGGCTCAAGCCTATAATCTCAGCAATTTGGGAGGCCGAAGTGGGAGGATTGCCTGAGCCCACGGGTTTGAGATCGGCCTGGGCAATTTGGCAAGACCTCATCTCTACAATAAACCCCCAAATTAGCCAGGTTTGGTGGCACGTGCTTGTAGTTCCCGCTACTTGGAAGGCTGAGACGGAAGGATCACCTGAGCCCAGCAGGTCAAGACTGTGCTGGCCGTGAGCATGCCACTGCACTCCAGCCTGGGTGACAAGAGTGAGACTCCAACTCAAAACAAACACAATTAGGTTTCTGAGGGGGATGAGGTTGGAGGGCGTGAAGGAGAGATTAATAACTTCTTTCTATACCTCTGTAATGTTTGACCTTCATGCATGTGCTTTTGTCTTTTAAAATTTTTAAATTTCATAAAAATTTTTATTTCATTTTTAAAAATCGTATTATAGAGATATGAGGTACAAGGAAGGAACTACATAAGTAGGCCACAAGCAGGTGAAGTTTGGGCTTCTAACTGACCCTTACCCCCTCCCCGCACCCGGTGTCACATGGGCCCATCTTCTCCCCTCCCTCCTTCCTCTAGAAGTACTCAGTGATTGTTGATCCCTCCCTTGGGTTAATGTGACTATTGTTCAGGCTCCACTTATGAATGAGGACGTGCGGTGTCCAGTTGTTTCTGTGATAGTTCACTAGTATGATGGTCTCCCACTCCATCCAATTAAGTCTCGTGAAAAATGTTAAATGAAGCCGGGCTCGGTGGCTCAGCCTGTAATCCCGCGCCTTTGGGAGGCTGAGGTGAGTGGATTGCCTGAGTCCATGGGTTCAAGACCCGCCTGGGCAGTAAGACCTCATTTCTACAATGTCAAAAAAAAAAAAAAATCAGCCGGGTGTGGTAGCGCAAGCCTGTAATTCCGGCTACTTGGAAGGCTGAGGTGGAAGGATCGCCGGAGCCCAGCAGGTTGAGGCTGCCGTGGCCGGAGCGGCCACTGCACTCCAGTCTGGGCAACAGAGTGAGACTCCAACTCAAAAAAAAAAAAAAAAAGTTAAATGACTATCAGATATATTTTGTGTTTTTTCAAATAGAAGATTTTATATAGGGGAGAATGATGCCCTTGGAGGGGGGAGCTTAAATGTGAAACTAGAGTAATTATTAGTTGATGAAAAGCTAGAAAAGCTTTTCTGAGTACATTCTTGATTTCAGAAATTATACAGAATTGATTATTGCTCCTTATATCTTACTCTTGAATATAAATGATGAATACTCTTTAAAATGTTTTTTCCAGCCGGGCTCGGTGGCTCAGCCTGTAATCTCGTGCCTTGGGAGGCTGAAGTGAGTGGATTGCCTGAGCCCGCGGGTTCGAGACCTGCCTGGGCAACTTGGCGAGACCTCATCTCTACAATCAATCAAAAATCAGTTGGGCGTGGTAGCGCGGGCCTGTAGTTCTGGCTACTTGGAAGGCTGAGGCGGAAGGATCGCCGGAGCCCAGCAAGTCGAGGCTGCGGTGGCCGGGAGCGGCCACTGCACTCCAGTCTGGGCAACAGTGAGACTCCAACTCAAAAATTAAAAATAAAACAAATAAAATAAAATAAAATGTTTTTTCCTAGCTAATCTGATGTACATATGACATTAATCCAATCCACTTAGGAGTAAGACACAGGATTTCTCCCTAATGACTAAAGGATACCCTACTCATGTTAAGAAAATAAAGTATTGCTGGGCTCGGTGGCTCAGCCTGTAATCCTGCGCCTTTGGGAGGCTGAGGTGAGTGGATTGCCTGAGCTCGCGGGTTCGAGACCCACCTGGGCAGCGAGACCTTATCTCTACAAAAATCAAAAAATCAGCCAGGCATGGTAGCACATGCCTGTAGCTCCAGCTACTTGGGAGGCTGAGGCAGAAGGATCGCAGGAGCCCAGCAGGTCGAGGCTGCGGTGGCCGGGAGCAGCCACTGCACTCCAGTCTGGGCGACAGAGTGAGACTCCAACTCAAAAAAAGAAAACAAAGTATTAAATTATTTCTCTATTGACCTAGAAATTTATCTTTCTGAAATTCTAATTGTGAATTCATAAGTTCTTATAATTTATTTTGCAATATGTTTTAAGTGATTACTTATGAGAATGTTAGAGACTTTTCCCCCACACTGACATCTTTCATTTCTTGATTATAAATGTAACCAAGTGTCTGAACTGCCTACATGATCACAATCTTGATCTCATAATTTTATGAAAACACAATTTGGAGATGTAGGTGCATAGTATTTACACTTGCATTATTTAATAAATTGAGGTCTTCTTCCCCCCTCCTGGAGGTCAGGGAACACGGAAACCAGCAGGAACATTGATGACAGCATGCAGGAGAAATCAACATTGTCAACTCTTGCCTTGGAGTGGCATTTCACAGGTCTTAATCTCACAGCACATTTCAAACCCATAAAAAAAATCCCTTACCTTCTCTCACGAGCCTTTAATTCACTTGAGAGATGGGCTTAGACAAAGATAAAGCTCCTGTGAATTGGTAACCTGGCTCTAGCAGATGCCAACCATTTATTTACAAGGTTCATAGCTATGATTATTATATCGATTATTTCTTCTTAGCACATTGTAGCTGCCTTGAAGCTTCCCTCCGCCCCCAGTTTCAACATAACTGAAAGTTGGGAATTATTTCCTTGAATTTGAGCATATCAGATTATTAGATCAGTTTGTTTCTGCAAATCCGGTCTACCATGTTAATAGGTAGAAATGATTGTATCTATCAGTAATTTATAGGGAAAAAAAAGACATTTTTAGTAGAATAGGATTCCTAATGTACCATGTATTAACTATTATCCATTAAATTATTCAAAATAAAAATTTTGACAAATGAGTGAGTGAAAGAAGTAGACAATGCTCTCAAAAAGGCACAGTAAGATGTAAATAACTTTTATCTTATAAAATCCATCCCATAAGAGAGCATAATTGATTTTATTGATTTACAATACAGTCAACGTTCTTGTAATGTAAAATTTAGAAGGTAGCTTAGACATTAAATTTTAAACTCAGAATCATCATCAATCTTTTATTTAGATCTGATAAGCTTCTGGGGTTCCTCCAACAGTGGAATCCTAATATGGTTCTCCTGCTCGGAGCAACTCACTTTCAGAATATGATGTCCTCTGTTACAAATCCATAAACAAATGTATTACTTATTATAATGGAAATCATGTACAATGAATTTTTTTTCACTTTGCATTGGAGTGAGGATTATGTTGCTTTGACTAACAGCTTATTAGTTTTCCCTCAGCTTTATTAACTCTAGCCAAGTCCTTAATTTTCATGAATAGAATTGAAAATGCTGTTCTTTTAAATCTTGTAAGTTGAATTCTGGGTCATGCAAAGATGAAGGGAAGCGACTCCGAACCTAAAATCCTATAATTACGGAATGTCTGTTTAGATTGGGGTTCGGTTTTCTTTTTCCCTCTTCTAGGTTAGAAAGAGAGCTTTCTGAACTGCAAATTAGGAAAGCCTTGGTTTGTTCATCTGTGATAAAGCAAACAGACTTGAAGAGACCATCTATTTAGCTACCATTTGTTTTGTTTAAACTGAGATTAGGCCTACGTTTACAAAAGAAATCTACTAAATTTAGAGTAGACAGGATTCTTAAAGACAGCATTACTTGATGGTAGTTTCTTCCTGTAGCCTCCTCTGAGTGGTTTGTGATGAGGGGGAGAGGAAGTAATTACTTTAAGCTCTGAAAAGTTTGAGGACACAGTTTTGGAGGAAATACATAGAAGTATAAATTGAACAAATAATTTACTAGAGGACTTCTAAACGGCAGCATACGTCTTTCAACTGATTTTTTTAAAGCTTGTAATAATTCCTCTAAAGATCTACTGACTATTTTTACCACTGACCCTCACCTAAGGGAAGACCGTGTGACTCATTATTATAATGGCTTGTGTGAAGAAACCCCAGGGGAGGGAGAACTACAACCTTATTTCTAATTGGACTGTGGTGAAAAAGAAACTAGTCACAGCTGGAACAAGGGGCCAGAAGGGCTGCTTGCCTGCCTGGGCAACCGGCAGCAGCAAAACTTTGCATCCACATAGAAGGTGACAATTTTTTTATATCTCATTTGGGGGGTCTACATTGTGTAAAGTCTCAAAGGGACCCAATACAGGACATTTCCTAGATTCAGAATTTGACACTTTAAGAAACACTGCTGTAGGTAATGTGACCTTGGGCCTTAGAGGCAGGATTATTCATTAATGAAGGGTATTAGTTTAGTTTTAGTTTTATATCTCGGATAAACTTAAGAAATATCTTGGTGGTCCTTGAAACTGGGAGAACGTATTCGTGATGCCATTTTCCCCGTCTCCTGCTTTCTCTGCTCAGAGAGTCCACCTGAAGCAGGATGGTGAGTTGGAACAAGTAAGGGACTAGAAGCCGGGAAGACGGGCAAATGGGCAGATGGGCAGACAGACAGACCTGTGTTCACATTTCAGCATTCACATTCATGAATTCAATAGTTCCATAGGTCATAATCCCTGGCTGGATGAGTGTGAGTGTGAAATTTATGCTCCAGGTCTCCAGGATGTTAACTGGAATCAACACTAATTATACTGAGAAGCTATGAGGATAATGACATAATATTATACAAAGTGCCAGGTACATGATAGACGCTTCAAAACGTTGCTTTCCTTCCTCCTTCCCTTAGGTCTGCCTGCTAAGCCGTTCGTCCTTCTGGTGGACTTGACAATCCCTTAGCTTCCAGCTTTCAAATCCCTTCTCTGATGAAAATGGAAAACTTAAACTATAGTGGAGATATTATTCCCAGGTGGTCTTGGGAGTACAGGGGACTGTGCCCCTCCAAAAGACACAGGACAAATTGTCTTCAAACAGCCAGGATTCCAGCAGAAGCCAGAGTAGCAAACTACTCGGATCTTTGAAGTCAGTTAAGGAAGATCTCTTGTTCTCTATTTGTACAGTCCAGTCATGAGCTCTGCAAAGTCAACTGACTAATAAAAAAGCTTCTGCTTTTATCATTGACCTTCCAACCTAATAATATCTTCACTGACTAATCTTCCCAGTGGATTTGTCCTTTGAACTAATTTTCCTCCCACTGTTTGCCTGATTGGGAAATCTGCACCTTGGCAGAAACTGCCCTGTCAGCATTCATATCAACCCACGTGCTACAATGACTGTCCTGTGATAGACTTTCCTCCTGGCTGCCTCTCTGAGGTCCCAGACCTTCAGAGTGACCCTCACAGCTCTGTGTAAGTTTCCGTCATACTTCAATGAAGAGGGACAGCAAAATCAATATTTTTAATCTGCTTTGCTGCCAGAATTCGATGATCTGTCACAGTTCTTGTCCAATATACCCAATCATTATTGCTTTTAGCTTTGTTTATAGAATTGCTTGAACTGGTCTACTAACCCACCTCTGAGAGCTAAACTTTGAAGTGTAACTTGAGCAACACTTTTACTATTTTATGCTTAATGGTTGATCTAATTGCACAAATCTTTTTCAATGATCCTCCAATATTTTCCCTCCATTTTCTAGCTGAGAAGGTTTTTACTGATAATCGTCCTATCCTGAATCATGCCATAAACCCATCTGTCTCTCCAATCATTACTTTATTTTTTTTTTAGAAAGCAGGATTTATTGAGAGGACAGAAAATCTCCCACAGTGGGAGGGGACCTGAAGGGGTTCCACAATCATTGCTTTTAACCTGCAGACTAAGCGTAGCTTGCTCTAAATGATCTTGAATAAGATACTACGGTTCTATAAAGTCTTTGACACTTATTTCTAAATTTAACCACTTACAGATTTTGATTAAAATAAGTATTTTAATCCTACAACTAGGAGTGTTTATAAATTGTTTATATTAAACAATTCCTGTATCATACTTTCCACAAGAAGCAAAGCAACGTTTCATATCAATTTTCTGTTGTGTCTATAATGTTATTATTTGACGGTATAGGTCAAGAGTCCCCAAATTTTTTCTTTAAAGGGTCAGATAGTAAATATTTAAAATTTTGCAGGCTACTCAATTCTACCATTGCAGCGCTAAGGCAGCCATAGTCAATATATAAATGAATGAGTGTGGCTGTGAGCCAATATAACTTCATTTGTGTATGCCAAAATTTGAATTTCGTGTGTCATGAAATTTTTATTTTTTTCCAACCATTTAAAAATATAAAACTGTTCTTAGCCTGTGGACTGTACAGAACAGGCAGATTTGCCTGGTGGCTATAGTTTTCTGATTACAGTACAGTTTATGTCCAGGAGCATATACAGGTTTGGTAGGGACTGAACACTTTACAGTTGGTGGGTGGCCCTCTTTAAGTAAAGAAATACAAAATTACAAATACAACATTGGATACAGTGCTTTGGAAGAGACCCGGGAAAATGAGATGTCCTGAAAATAAAGTTTCTTTCCTGTCTCAGTGAATCTGCCTCTGGTAACACTTGGAGAATTCTACTGCGGAGGCTTCCCGACCTGGTTGACCACTGGAGTCACCAAGAGAACTTTTCTAACTACAGATTCCAAAGCCCCATCAGATTGCCTGAATTAGAATCTCTGGTCAGGCATGGTGGCTCACACCTGTAATCCTAGCATTTTGGAAGGCTGAGGTGGGAGAACTGCTTGAGCCCAGGCGTTCGAGACCAGCCTGGACAACATAGTGAGACTCATCTCGACAAAAAAAAAAAGAAAGTAGCCAGGTGTGGTATGGCATGCCTGTAGTCCCACCTAGATGGAATGACCTGAATTCAGGAGGTAGAGTCTGTGGTGAGCTATGATTGTGACACTGCACTTCAGCCTGAGCAACACAGTGAGACCCCAACTTAAAAAAAGACAAAAAAAGAATCTCTGAGGATGAAACCTGGGAATCAGCTGTCTTGTAAAGCTCCTAGGTAATTGGACTGTACTCGCAGGCTTGGCAACCACTATTTTGTTAATCACTTTATAACATCGAATGAATCTATTAGAACTGGTACCAAAACACACTTATTGCCTTACTTGTGCTGCTTGCCCAGAAATATTTTTAATGATTGTAATTGACTCATAGCCCGAATGTTTAGTTTTATCAAGAATGCTCTATTGTTAAATCCTCAACAAAGTGTATATGCATATTTCTATGCAGGCCATCTAGTCTTTTTTTTAGTGAGAATTCACCCATATATAGTAAATTGTCTCTTTACCATTTGGACTTTGTTTAATATTTTTATATATTAAACTATTTTTAAAACGATAAATAAGTTTTAAAAATCTTAAATCCTCAAGTTGGCAAACAACCCAGATAATCTGTTGAAGAATTTGTGTCATCACAGTTAGGAGAGTTAAGTTCATAAACTTAAGCATAAAGGTAGTAGCTGAGTGAGTCACTTGTTTTGCCTGAATAATCATCAAATTTATAGAAGACTATTTTCTTCTCTCTGTGTTTTACATCCTTTGTGTTGTTCAAATATAATATGATTATTCTCACAATGCTGAGGTATCTTCTTGGTCAAAATGGGGCAATTCTGTCTTTAGAGTAGGTAGGTTTGCTACCATGAGTTCTATTTTTGACAAGAAATAAGACAATGCTACTTTTAGTAAACAAATGCCTTGTTATTACGAGTAATAGTGTAACTAGTGTCAACTAAAGTTTCATTCCAAGGTTGTAGAAAATCTCCCAACTTGTTCATATTGCCCTTATTAATAAGGATTTCAGAATTTCAGGAAACGTTCAAATATCAATTCTTCAAAGTTTGTTGTTAGAACGCAGAACTACTTATGTTCCTGGTTCAGAAGCACATACAGAAAGTAAAGCATATTTTCTTTTTCTTTTTTCTTTTTGAGTTGGAGTCTCACTCTGTCATCCAGGCTGGAGTGCAGTGGCATGCTCACGGCCACCCCAGCATTAACCTGCTGGGCTCAGGCCTCAGTCTTCCAAGTAGCCGGAACTACAGGCCTTCGCTACCACACCAGGTTAATTTTTTTATTTATTGTAGAGACGAGGTCTCACTGTGTTGTCCAGGCTGGGCTGGTCTCAAACCTGTGGGCTCAGGCAATCCTCTCGCCTCAGCCTCCCAAAGTGCTAGGATTAGCCGTAATGCATATTTTCTGATGCGCTGATTTTGGCTGTTACTGGGGCAGTAATGGCATAAATAGAATGAACCTGACTTTTTCTCTTGCTGGGAGTTTTCATTTTTAGAAGCGAAGACAATATTATATCACGCCTGTTTCCTTCCATCTAGTAATTTATTCATTTGTTCATTCATTAATTCATGTATTCAACAATTATTAAATGAGTGCCTATTGTGCGCCAGATACTGCACTGGGTACCAAGGCTCCGATTCTGTAGGCTTAGAACTTAGTTTCTAACGGCAAGAGAGAAATAGCAAACAAGGGACTTTAACATGGTAGTGAATGGTGTGTAGAACACAAAACAGGATAAAGCTACGGTGAATGTGTATGATGGGGGGGTGGAGAAGGCAGGGACAGCTATTTTGGATAAACGTAGTGGTGACATCTGAAGCTGAGATTCAAATGGTGAAAGGAGTCTGTCATATGTAGAACTCAGGGAAGAGATATCCAGAGCTCTGCTGTTCAGCATATGGGAGATTGAAGTTCTTGGAATGTGGTTATTGTCACATGCTGAAATGATGATATTTTGGATCCAGCGGGCTAAATAAAACGTATTACTAAAATTAATTCACTTGATTTTCTTTCACCCTTTTAATGTGGCTCTAGAAAATTAGAAAAATATATATGTGGTTCTCATTATAGTTCTATTGTACAGCACTTATCTAGAGAGAAAGTCTTAATTCAGTTCCTGCATGCAGGCCCCAAGATCTTCTGGACTGGGTGTGTGTTAAGGGTTCTTAAGAGTTTGAGCTCATGGGACACTAGCTAAAATGTACACAACAATCACCATGCACTAGGCACTGAGTGAAATTGCCTTACAACTGTTCATTTCATCCTCATACTACTATGAGGTAAGAAATATTTCCAATTCCGTTTTACAGATAAGGAAAAGGAGGCTGAGGGACCAAGTAACTTGTCTAGGGCGACAAGGCTATGGAATAATGGTGTGAAAAGTCAGATCCAGTCTAGATCTACGAATGCAGGAGGCCAGACTGCAGCAGAAGGAAGAGGGAGGCAGGAGTGTCTACTGTGTTCTCCCTACACCACTAGAGGCTCCAAGTTCGCGTCCCTCCAGGGCAGCCTCCAGCGTGGCTGCAGGAGGCCAAGACCAAGGTCAAGGTGCAGACTTCCCTGAGGCGAAGGCAGACCCCTCGTGACCCGGGATCCCTCATCCACGTCCAGTTGGATCTATCTGACCGGTGAACAAGGAATTCAGGGTCTGCCCCATGGCTGCTGCTCCAGCCAGCACCCCCAACCCTTGCCCCCTGAGACGCCTCCAATTCCTGGAAAACACCGCATCCCTCAGGATGCTCAGAAAGTTTTCCCAAGACCTGCACCGACCCTGCAGGAATTCAGGAAGGGCCATTTTCCTGCCTCTCACCCATTTCCTCTCTGCTGTGGCTTTTCGTGGACAGCTTGGGTGTCATCTTGCAGTGACCAGGGTGTTTCTGTCTTTGGGGTGTGTGTGGGTCCACTGCAGGGTCAGTAGCCATCTCTCCCCTCCTCCAAGATGGAGGTCCAACTGTTTTCTCTCCTGTTGTGAGGAACTTCCTGCCCCTCCACAAGTCGCCTGACCGTGCGGTCATCCAGTTCCCTGTCCACGTGGGAACAATGGGGTCAGTGCACCAAACACAAGGCCCAGGGTGGACCCGAGGATCCCTGTGCAGCTATTCCAAATACAGTCTCCCATTTGTCAGGCGGGCTCTTGTTTCCTCTTTGGGGTTTCTTAGGAGAGGTTGTGAATAGTCACCAGCACTTGTGCAGGGAGCTCAGGGACACTGCATCTTCACAGATATCTCTGTCAAAACCACTTAGGACCAGGAAAAAAAGGCTCGTTTTTTTTAAAGGTACTCTGGTATTGATATGACAAACCCCATTTTGTTATGCCCAAGATGAAAGCGAGAACCTCATCTTCATCACACTTGAGGCTGACTCACAGGACAGACAACCTGACTCATCTCCATCTCATCCTTCCAGGACAGTGGGGCTCAAATGACTGTAAAACAGGTGAAGAGGGGAAGGCAGTAGAATGGCCACCTGAGGATAAGAAAAACCCCTAGCTTTCCTTTTAAACTGTTCTCTTTAAATTCATTTTAGTCAGATTACATAGGCACCATGATTTCTATCACTTGTCCCGGATCCCCTTATGTGTTAATGGGATGTGATAATGTGAAAGAAAGAGTGGCAGGGTCTTGCTTTGGGGCTCACATGGGAGTGCAGTGGCCAGATTGTGACTCACTGTAGGCTCAAACTCCTGTGCTCAAGCAGTCTTCCGCAGCTGGGACTGCAGGTGTACACCAGCACACCTGGCTAATTTTTAAAATTTTTGGTAAAGATGAGGTCTCGCTATCTTGCCAAGACTGTTCTCTAACTCCTGGCCTCAAGCAGACCTCCTGCCTCAGCCTCTCAAAATGCTGGGATTACAGGTATGAACCACCACGCCTGGTCGGCCCCTGTATTATTAACAAGTTTTACATTTGACAAGACACAGGTAAGGCATAAGTAACACCAAAAATCAAAATGAGGCCTTCCCGCAGAATTTCACACCTGCCATCTTTGTATTTGACCCCTCCTCTAGGAGTAAAAACTGACAAAAATAAAACATCAAAAGCAAAAGTAAACGAATCAAATCAAAATTTAAAAAATAAAACAAAAACAACAATAACAACAGAAGAATATAAGCAAATGATCTTATAGTTGATGTTTTATACATGCATATAATAGAATTAATGTAGAAATATTTATGTTCTTAAACCCATTTCCTTTTTGCACTTTATAACTAAAATAAGAATATAAGAGAACTCTAAACTGATATTGATAGATCTTACCATTAAAACAGGTTTATAAGTAGGGTAATAAGAAGAGCTGGAGTAAAAACCAGCTCATCAGCTTTACTCAGATCTTCTTGAAGTCCTGACTCTCAGAGAATTACATTTCTGCCGATAAATGTTCACATGTCTTCTCCCCATCTTTCAGCTTTCCACATATATTTTTACAGTTGTAGAGGATCAAGGTAGGAAGAATAGAAATTATAGGAGTGGCTAGGCTCAGTGGCCCACGCCTGTAATCCCAGCACTAGAGAGGTTGAGGTGGGAGGATTGCCTGAGATCAGGAGTTCAAGACCAGCCTGGGCAACTGTGAGACTTCATCTCTACAAAAAAAGAAAAAAAAATTAGTTGGGCGTGATGGCGCATGCCTGTAGTCCCAGCTATTCAGGAAGCTGAAATGAAAGGATCGCCTGAGCCTAGGAGGTTGAGGCTTCGGTGAGCCATGATCATGCTACTGCACTCCAGCCTGGGCGACAGAGTGAGACCTTGACTTGAAGGAGAGAAGGAAAGAAAAATAAAGAAAAAGAAAAGAAATTATAGGAACAGTCAAAATGTCGGACTCTCTTATTAATCCTATGATGTTAAAAATTATTTACAAATTGCAATGGTAATCAGATTCTTTAAATCTTTACCTTCTTTTAGGAATTTATTAAGCTCTTAAGAAAAAAAATTTTGGAGATCATAAATAGATAGTGGACTTCTGAAACAGAGAAAAGAGAAATTATTTGTATGTGATTCAAAAGTCATGGTCATATCTGTATACAGATTTCCTTTCCTTTCTTTCTTTTTTATTTTTTTGAGTTGGAGCTTCACTCTGTCACCCAGGCTGGAGTGCAGTGGCACACTCATGGCCAATGCAGCCTCCACCTGCTGGGCTCAGGTGATCCTTCTGCCTCAGACTTCCTAGCAGTTGGAAACCACAGGCGTGTGCTACCACACCCGACTAATTTTTTTGATTTATTGTAGAGACGAGGTCTCACCAAGTTGCCCAGGCCCGTCTCAAACCCCTGGGCTCCGGCAATCCTCTCACCTTGGCCTCCCAAAGTACTGGGATTACAGGCTTGAGCCACCACACCTGGTCTGGCATTTCCTTTTCTTTCATGCTGCAAATGTTGAGTGGGTGGTGTTTTTGTGAATGTTCTTCTATTCCTTCTTGCTTTCTTCCCCTTCTTGTATTCCCATTAGGCTTATGTTATGTCTTTTGTAATTGTTCCATAGTTCTTGAATATTCTGTCGTTTCCACCACTCCAGTCTTTTTTTCACTTTGTGTTTCTGTTTTGGAATTTTCTATTGATGCATGCTCAAGCTCACTGAGTCTTTACTCAGCAATGTCTAGTCTACTAGTGAGCCCATCAGTAGCATTCTTTATCTCTATAACAATGTTCTTGATTTCTAGCTCTATGCTGGATGGTTTCTTGGAATTTCCATTTATCTATACATTACCTGTCTGTTCTTATATGTTGTCCTTTTCCATTAGAACCTTAGCATAACTGTTTTAAATTCCCAGTCTGACCATTTCAACATATCTACTACAGCTGAGTCTGTTCTGATGTTTGCTCTGTCTCTTCAAATGGTGTTTTTTTTTTTTTTTTCAAGACTTTTATTAAAGACTTGTAATTTTTTGTTGGAAGTTGGACATGATGTACTGGGTTAAAAGAGCCAGTACTGGTTCCTGCAGAGGTTTCTACTTGTGGGTTCCTTTCCTTTCAAGCTGCAAATTTTGAGTGGGTGGTATTTTAGTGAACATTTGTCTATTCCTTTCTTGCTTTCATCCCCTTCTTGTATTGACATTAGGCTTATGTTACATCTTTGTAATTGTCCCATAGTTCTTGAATATTCAGTTGTGATTCTGTGTATCCACCTGCTTTTATCTCCAATTCTGAGTGTCCTGTGGCCTCATTTCTTTGACGGATCTAAGAAGAGTGGTTGATGTTTCAGTTCAGCTTTTTACTTGTCAGGATGGAGTGACAACTTCCATGCTCCTTCTGTGCCATTTAGAGATGGGAAGTTCTCAGTCATTATTCTTTAATTGCAAAGAATGGAGGCCTTCTGACTAATGCAAGGGTGGGGAGGGAAGGAACAAAAAGGAAAGAAAGAATGCACTGAAAGGCTGTGGGGTAGCTCAGAGAATTTCATGAAGACCGGTGCATACAAGTCATGGGAAATACAGAACTGATAGATGCTCTGGGCTTGTAGGCCTACCTTGGGTCACATACCCACCCACGGCCTGGGAGAGCAGTCCCACTAAAGTTCAGTGGGAGGGATTCTCCTTCAAAGAAAGTTCAGGGTGCTGCTCTAGAAGCAGGGGATAAGGCACCTTTGTCAAGACAAAGAAGAAACTTAGCAGCTGCTGAGATCCTGATCTACTTCTGGCCACTCCCTGCTGGGATGGTGCACCACAGTTGATTTTTTTTAGATCAAAGACTTGTAGAATTCTTATCTAATGCTAGAATTCTGTGCTCTTTAGATTGAATGGATTTGGAGTTATTAGGGATTGAATTTTTATAAGAACATTATATTAACTACATTGACACATGGGAAGAACACTTGATTGTTCATGGGATTTGTAATTTTAGATTCTTTCACTTGACATATTCTAGGTATCCATGTCTTTCTTCACCCATTTCAAGTAAACATTAAGGGAAAAAAAATTATAGGTAATTCTTTTCCTAATGTTTCCTTTTTGCTTTGAAGTAGAACCAAAGCAAGAACCAGCTTTTCTGAAGAAGTTACCTATCCAGAACTTGCTTTGTTTGGCCAAGGAAAATCAAAGGTAAAAAAATCAGAAGCCCAGCAGACTACTTTCCAGTGATTGGTTTGGGGAAGAAAGAGCATTCCTATCCTCATCCTTTTCTGATAATCTGGGGTATCAATGTGGAGTCAATTGCAGACAACAGAAACTACTTAAACTATCTTTTTTTTCCTTTCCTTTCCTTTCCTTTTTTTTTTTTTTTTTTTGAGTTGGAGTCTTACTCTGTAGCCCAGGCTGGAGTACAGTGGCATGATCACAGCTACTGCAGCCTCAACCTGTGGAGCTCGGGAGGTCCTTCTGCCTCAGCCTTCCAAGTAGCTGGGACTACAAGTGTGCAACACCACACCCAGTGAGTTTTTTTATTTTAATGTACAGACAAGGTGTTGCCATGTTGTCCTGGCTGGTCTCGAGTTCCTGGGCTCAGGCAACTCTCTCTCACCTGGCCTTCCAAAGTGCCAGGATTACAGATATGAGCCACCACAACCGGTTTATGCTAGTTGTTGCTTACAAACTCACTAGAAGAATTGGAGGAGTAGACTCAGGGTTGAGTTTTCTGAACAAGAAAGAATTGCAATGCCTCTGTCTTGAGCAATCAAGTGAACAGTAAGTGTCAGAATCAGGAAGCTGCTGACCAAGTCCTTCAGCTGTACACATGTAGGTGGTTTGTGCTGTGCTCATACTCTGACAAAATTGCCATAAGGCATGAATCGAGGAAGATGAGTCAGGAAAAGGGATTGTAAAGAGTGTAGTCACAGAGGCCAAGGAAAGAGCATCTCAAGGAGAAAGGAATGGAAAAGAGGACCTAAGAAATGTCTATCCACCTCCAAAGAGGTTGATGGAAATCTTACAAGAGTCATTCTAGTGAGCTTAACGAAACCGGAATGCAGTGGGTAAAGGAGTGAGTGGGAGGCACAAAAACAAAGACAGTGTGCACCCCTCCTTCCAAAAGCCTGGCTGTGAAAATGGAGAGAGAGGGGGTGGTTGTTAGAGTACGACATTGTGGGGAGAGGGCGACTTTCTCATTTTAGAAGATGGGCGAGACTCGTAGTACATTTTTAAATTCTTGTAGGAGGAATCCTATTGAGAAGATGTAGTCGAGCATACAGGAGAACAATGTGTGATGGATGGAGTATGGCTCCTGAAAAGGTGAAAAGTGAAAGAATCAGAGATGGGAGGAGAGGGTGGGAGTGGAAGGATCATGGATTTGCAATACTTGCAATGGAGAACAGGAGAGAAAGCAATTCAGGCTTTATATCAGGGTTACTGGGTAGCATTGAGTCCTAATACAGAATACCTGTACTTAAGGCTGGTCATGGTGGCTCATGCCTGTGATCCCAGTACTTTGGGAGGCCAAGACAGGAGGATAACTTGAGTCCAAGGGTTTGAGACCAGCTTAAGCAACATAACCAGACCCTATCTCTACAAAATAAAATAAAATTTGCAAAGTGTGGTGGCACAGACCTGTAATCCCAACTACTCAGAAGGCTGAGGCAGGAGAATTTCATGAGTCCAGGAGGTCAAGGCTGTGAAGAGCCGTGCTGGAGCCACTGCACTCCAGCAACAGAGTGAGACACCAACCGCACCCCCACCATCCTGTACTTAAAAATTAAGTATTGCAAATGTCAAATAGGCAGATCCTAAGATGTGGGACTGGCTGAGTTAGGGTAGGATGGGGGCTATGCAAATCCTATCACTGTATGTGACTAGGAGGTTAGCAAACCTTAAGGTTTGTTCTGTTAAGGTACTTCTGATTACAAACAATACATATAACTTAAACTCAATAGTAAAATGAAGAAAATTTGTTGGTTCACATAAGGAAGAGTCCAACAAGCATAGGCTTCAGGCACAGATTGATCAAGGCTTTCTTTGTGAGTTGCCTGTTTGGCCCCATTCTATGTGCTGGCTTTATTCTTGACTTCGCTCGGGGCTATATTGTGACTGCTATCAGCAACCAGGACCAAGGATTCCAGGAAAATAGGAAGAATAGGAGAGGGAGGGGAAAAATACCGGCCTTCCATCACCTCTTCTTCCAATCCAATCTTCCACCATTTCTCCCCTTGGCAGGATCTAACAAAAATTCAGAAGGCAAGGGAACCTAGAATCAGCTCTAATAAAGAGCAAATGGGGAGGAAAGATGGGGAAATGGAAGGCAAACAAGCATAAGTTGGGCAAAGGCCCAAGGGATACTAGACAGCCAAAGTGGAGTGGCTCTCTCGGGGGTGGCCCTGGAACAAGGTAGACAGAGATCCCCCCAGCACACAGGCCCTGAGGAATGCATTCCACTCAATCACAACTTACCAGAGCAGAAACCCCAGAAGCAGAAATCTCTGCAGGCATGTCCTCTGCTACCAGTTTGGAAAGACCTTGTGCTTCCTAGACCATAGGAGGTGCTGGCTGCCATGTTATCCATGGTGCAGTATGCTATTAGAAGTGGTGTGCTGTTCTGAGTGGGAGTTTTCCTCTCGGGGATCCAGTTCTTCTCTGCCCTTGTACAGTGGGTGGTGGGGTGGCTGGATGTCTTATTTAGCCACATCCTGACCCGAATGAGGGGAATTCGCATCACACGGAGATCCTGGGTGCTGGGAACTGGCCACAGTTCTAAGAGAGGACTTTAGGTTGTCTTTGGGAAGCAGGGCAAGAACACTTGCATTACTTACACAAAACAATGGTTGTATTACATCAAGGAAAGCAAATATGAAAAGGAGAGTGTGTGCCAGTCAGTCAGCGGCTGGGCTGTGGTTGCTATTGTTTTGGGTGATTAGCATGGTTTTCCTCCTTCTTTTTTTTTTTGAGTTGGAGTCTCACTCTGTCGCCCAGACTGGAGGGCAGTGGCCGCTCCTGGCCACCGCAGCCTCGACCTGCTGGGCTCCGGCGATCCTTCCGCCTCCGCCTTCCAAGTAGCTGGAACGACAGGTGCGCGCTACCACGCCCGGCTAATTTTTGATTTATTGTAGAGATGAGATCTGGCCAAGTTGCCCAGGCGGGTCTGGAACCCGCGGGCTCAGGCAATCCACTTACCTCGGCCTCCCAAGGCGCGGGATTACAGACTGAGCCACTGAGCCCGGCTGGTTTTCCTCCTTCTATAACCACATGCTCTGGAGCTTTGACAGGGACCTTACACCATAGGACATTTGGCTTGGAAAAGTACTTTACTTCAGTCTCCAGGATCCTTGTCCTCACACACCTCAGGAGTGGACATTACAGTGGTATGCCTGTGTACCGCACAACCAGTGGGGTGCATGGAGTGGACAGTTGTTTTTGTCTGTTCGTCACCCCTGTCTATGGGGGAACTAACCTTCACCCATGTGGTTCTGGAAAAGGTTCAAGTCACAGGTACCCAGAAGAATCCATGTGACCTTAGGCCACTGTTCCTCATAGGAATATTTTCTTGCTTCCTTGAGAGTTTTCTGTTCCTGATGACTAAAAATCCCAACTGAAATAAGAGTCAGTATAATTTAAAGACCACATAACTTACGAACTAGACTTGGTGTACTCTTGTTTGGGTTATTTGGGGCAGAGATGCTATAAATTCACACAGATCATCAAGGTTCTGGAACAAGTTACATTGCACAAAAGCCCATGGATCACATAGGCTTTTTAAAAAATGTTAATATATATTTTTTATTTTAAAATTGTGAGGTACAGTTAAGGGTTAGGTATACAAACGTTCTTTGTGCAGGTACCCTTGTTGATGAGGCGTGTCCCCCTTTCCCCAGACAGATATGGACTACCGTTAATCCCACCTCCCTGCCTCCCCCCAGTTTCCTGCCACTGCCAATCCTTTTCTTACAGTATTACAGTAATTGTTCAAGGTCCACTTATGAATGAGAATATGTGATACTCAGCTCTTTGTTTCTGTGAGAGATCACTCATTATTAAAAACTCTAATTCCATCTAATTACTATGAAATTCATGATTTTGTTCTTTTTTATGGCTGCATAATTTTCCATTGTGTATATGTACCACATTTTTTAAAATCCAGTACTCTTTTGATGGGCACATATGCTCTTGAAAAACAGGGAGGTGTAAGGAAAAGCTTCATCTCCTGGGTTATGCAATTATTTTCTTAGAAGGTATGGTTTCAGAGTGACTCCTGAATTATCTTTTTTCACTTTACCAATATAAAAAGTAACATACTAAGGGTGTTTCTACAGAAAAAACTTATATTCTTCCCTTCTGCCTGCTGATTTTTATGAAAAGAGTAATGTTTTTCTTATGTGTATTAGTGTTATGCCTAATTTATTGTTAAGTTAGGAATAGAACTCTTTATTGAATGATATCTTCTGAACATGCACAGATGTATACAAATACAGTTCTGAACACTGTGCTTACAAATAATTTATTCTTATTTCATACATTTGTTTTCCAGCAGAAAAAAAATGCATAGTTATATTATTTACACAGATTTTCATATTCAAGACTGCAGGGAACAAGTGTCTCCAGAAACCAAAATCATAGCACACTATACAACAGAAATCAGTAACAATTTTGTTCAGCTACATGCACAGAACTGGTCAAAGTGATGTCTATTTCTATAGATTATTTTGTTTAACACGTAATGTGGAATTACGATTAAGTTATGCTTTTCTGTCAGAATACACAGTGGATTTGAAAGCACCTCACAGTTCATGTCTGGAAGTTCACACATCCTCAGACTGCGTCTCTTGCTAGCTAAATACAGTTCTTTAGGACCTAGGTAAGGACTGGATCAGGGTAGCCTAAAATAATTAATTTAGCAAGCAATGGGAAAAAACTCTTCTTCGTACCTGCATTATTTCTTACTCTCTTCTTTCTCCATGATCACCATTCAATGAACTTTAAACAAAAACAAAAACAAAAATGGACACAAGAAGGTCTCTATTTATCAGTGTTAAATCCTGCCTCTGCCTCTGACCTGAGGATAAAAACAAGTATGGCCCTTCAAGTAATGCCCTTTTACTGCAAAAGGGGTCCTGCTGGTTGTACATTCATGCGAATCTGAGGAATATAAATAGTCATCGTATTTAAATCCTTAGTTTAGAAATGAATGACCCTCCTAAGGCAGATGGTTGGAGAAGGCCTAAATACACATAGGCTCCTTTTAGTAACCCTTGTCTTCAAGGCTGGATTTGTGGAAAGTGAAGGCTTCAAGGGTGGAAGAAATGGTCTAGGAGAAAGCTGAAATGAAGAGAGTTCAGAGCTACCACACGCTTTATGCTGATAAAAAAAAACAAAAAACAAAAACAAAAAAGGAGCCACAGAATCCTCCCCCCAGCCCTGAAACACAAAAAGCCTTTTCCTGGTCCATGTAGTGATGGCATGGAGAATTTTTTTTTCCACTCTGAAAAAAAAAACAAGGGTCAGAATGTCCAGGGCTGTACATTTTACTTGCTATGTTATTCACTGAGGTTATAACCTCATTAAAGTGAAATATGCCTCATCTCTTTATTGTTTTGGTACTCAGCTGCTTGGATAATTTTGTTCACAGACTCCAGAAAAGAAAACCAGTCTGCTCACAAAGTAGACTGTCTGAGCCAAGTTCTGCTGGGATAGTGAATTTAATAAAGTTTTTAACCAGAATTTTTAAAAGACCTTTAAATTTAACCATGTGACACACCTAGAACCTATCTAATATGTTTTCTTCTTTTAAAAAAATGATTTGCATTCTTCTTAAAACTATACATTATTTACATTTTTAAAGACCTGCTTAGTCTTTATCATGTGGGTAAGACCTCAAGGTGATTAAACTCCCAGGACAAAGATGAGTCTTTCCAAAAATCACTGGTTCTCATCTATGTGCTAAGGCCTGTTTTTATACACAAACTGCTATTGTAAACTTTACAAATATAAAATTAAAACACTTTGAAATTTGTTCCATGATTTTCTTTTTTGCATCCAGCATATTAAAAACAGATTATGCTTTCTAACTAGAGATGGAACTGAGAGAAGAAATGTTATCCCTTTACTTCATCTAGAAACAAGGGTTTATTTACACGATGTCCTTTCTCAATGTTGTGGTGAACTGGGAGACGACGGGTCATCTTTACAGTTTGGCTGAATAACCACCTGAAGACCCTCCACTCTGCCTTGAGTGCTTATTGCATATTTTGGGTGGAGTTGTAAGGCATGAGAAAGGTGGCCTGTCACTTTTACACATTCGAGAATAATTTTGCACATTCACGAAATTTTCCTTGAGAAATGCTGTGTTTGGAATAGGTTCCAGAGATTGTTAAATTAAAAGCATCAAAGCTCGTGCGTTAGACTTAGAAGCACAATACATTGGGAACATTTTCCAAAGCTCAAAGAAAAGGCTGTTTTTCCATTGAGTTAAATAGTAAACAAGTGAGTATATTGTTGCATACAGGTATGTGTTCAGAGCTTTCCTAAAGTCACATCCTGCCTCAATTCACAGCTAAATGAGCATTTTTGGCCCCTGACCTATAAATAAACACTCTAATTCTGCAACCTGCTCACAGATTCTTAAGAAATTGTTCTAAAACAAAAAAACCTACAAACTGGTTAGAGATATGCAAACCAAAAGTGCAATACATTTATCCTCTTTTAAATGACATCAACAGAAATTTGTATTAGCTTTTTGGAACAGTGACTGAGAAGAACTGACATCCATTTTGACAGTTAAGAAATAATTATTCATAATATTAAAGAAGTCAAAACTTCAATAGGAAGGCATGTGGCCTCTCACAAAGATATACAGTCGTGTTCAGCTTCAACCATTGAATGCTTCCTTTTTCAGTTTGTCTAGGCTTGTTCGCTTTTTGTTAGGAGATATGTCAGAGAACACTGGCAGTCCTTCAAGAAAATGATCCAAAAGGTGATTTACAATTGGCTGGTGCTATTCTCTTATGCCTTTATTGCCTTATGCCCCAATTTTAGGGAAACAAATTAAGGACATTAAGCCAGAGGATAAATGCACTACTCAAATATATACCTGGGCACTAGCGCTCAGGTCAAAAGCTACAGGATGAGGTTAAGCTCACAACCCGAATTTCATGCCTACCTATTGAACACACCTTGAGAGTTCACATGTTTTTCTAGGGACAAAATGTAAAACTCAGGCAAACCGTGCACAGTTAAACATGCTGTCCCATTCAAATGATTCTAATCGCCTTGTTCTCCCTCTCCCAAACCTTCTTCCTATCATTATTACATCTGACACTTTTTTATGATTTCCTTCAGATTTGTTTTTTCGAAAACATGTTTCATAAATTACAACACAAAGATCTTAAAAGAGAAAAAAGCTAGAGAACATTAGTTCATCTTAGTTTGGAGATTTAAGCATTTAAACTCATATTATATATATTTTTTTACTTTATTACACTATATGAAATTCAGACAATTAATGACATCATCACAATTTAGGCACTTTGGATGATCCATACTTCATAATGATATGAATACTATTAACCTTTCATTAGTTGTTATTAGGGTCTTTATTAATAGTGATGATACATTTTTCAATTCTTCACATATGCCTACTATCCCTTCACCTGGATTATACATTAAATTTTCAACTTGTTGAACCATAGGCCTAGGAGTAGAAACAAAGAAAGAACTGATTGCAGGGAACGTTAACATGTTAATTGAATCAAGACCCTGCGCACTGTATAGGATTGTATGCTAGTAGAAAGGACAAAAGACCCAAACTCAGTGGCTTAGGACATATTGCTTATGGTCAAGATCAGAATTTGGTCTCCCGCCAGAGAGACTTTCTGGTGTTTCTAACTCTTGTTCCATAATAAGACAAAAGGATAACTGCTATAATAATTTGGATGGATCCTTGTCCAATGTCTTGTAGACAGTAGATGCTCAGTAATGACTGAAGGGATTATATGAATGAATGAACACCAGCTTAAAGGATGCTGACAGAGTCAAGTCAGCAGTGGCATACTTCAACAGTTAAAGAACAAGATAATAAAAACCATGTAAGTGGCTGATGACATTTTGTAAGCCATGTCTTACTTTGGTCTATTTTAAAATTATAGTCAGTTAAAATTATACTCAAAGAACTATATACATTGCTATGTCTATATCTATATATAACTCCAATTAGTGTCTATGTGCTTGGCAAGGCATCATAGCTGTGCAAACAAGTAAACACAATTGAGCACATAGTTGTCTCGATGACTCTAATGCCAGTTTAAAAACTTTAAAATCTTAACTCTGTCAACTTGGACCAACTATCCAACCTTGAAATAGAGATAACTCCTACCATACCTGTCCCCTACCATAGCTTTGTGCAGATTAACTAATGTACATTATAAAGAGATTTGAAGATAAAAATTGCTGTGTATTATTGCTGTTAGCCCTCAGATTCAGCACCAAATCAGAAAAAAAATTATAAAAATCACCTCTATCCTGAAGTTTTGCATTCATAGAAATGATTTCCACAAAGTAGCATGATGATTTAGGTTAAATGGTTTTTTGACTGCAAGCACTTACAGGCAGGATTTATGAATGGAAACATGTGAAGGCCACTCTGTCTAGCTCTGTAGCCCCATACTTTCTCCCTGGGTTATTTATAGAAAGTGTATGGCCAGAGGAAAGGTTAACATTTATTTTTACAAGCTAGTCATGACATGACTGAAGAATTCACTTCCTCTCCCTGGGAAGGTCAAACTCTTCACCTGAGCCGCAAGAAGGGCAGGGAAGAAAGGAACCACAGCATTAGCCAACTAAGTCGATCTGAGTCAGCCCTGGAGACCAGCCCATGGGGTGACAGGCACTGAAGTTAAGCACCCTCGTTTCCCAGGCATGACTCTATGGCACTGTTCCTTGAGATGTCATCCGGATCATGACTAACAAGTAAAAATGAAACGTATTACATAATATGCTTCAAGATTTTACTGCCAAAATAGGTTGTACTGAGATAATTGAGTGAATTCTTATTTATAATTTGTCTTACATTTCAAACAGCTGAACACAATAAGGTAAGACTGAATTTTAATGAATGTGGCAAAATGGCAAGTGTGACAAATATTTTTAAAGATTGTTATGGTCTGATTGCCACATTACCCCTGAAATATGGAATAAACCTGGATAATCCCATGCAAATGGGGAGAATCTAAGTAAACATTTGCTTCTAGAAGTATCATTTATCTTGACAGAAATCTGATATAATTTAGCAAACAACCTATATAGTTTAATAAAGCATCCTTGGCTTTAGTATATATGGTACCCATTAGCAAACATGAAGTAGAGCCAAACTACTATTTTCACCTAGAATGTCCTCTTGTCAATATTCCATGCGCTATGTAAAATCTAAGATAGAACGAGAAAGGAAGAGTAGAGGAAGGAAAAGGCAAAGGGAACAGGAAATTGAGCCTTCGTTCTCTCTGGAACACACTTACTGGCGCTGAAAGCTTTGAGGGGGAAAAGTGTGTCATCTCACTGCACTCATGCATCATAATTATTTGAAAATGATACGGGTATAATTTTATCCTTAAGTGGCCTCTGCTTAAGGTCAACCCTCTGCTTAAGGGTAAGAAGAAAACTCTGGACCTGCAGGATCTCCAACAAAAATTTAAAATGACACATTTGGGGGTTTAGTTCTTGCTCTCAAACTCATCAGTCCTTTTTAGAAGTCTTCCTCTTGAAAGTTCCTTCTGAAAGGGAGGTCCCATTTTACAAAGAAGCTATATAATACTCTTCAACCTGTTCCTCTAGCTTCCAACCCAACATTCTCTGGGGCTCTAGAGAAGAGACAACAGTGACATGCAAATAAATTTGCATGTGGAAATACCCTGATTTCCACAGCTGTCCTTGAATACAGGTACTGAATTAAGTCACAGATGAGGAATAGCATTTGTGAGAAGCACAAATTGTCAGCCTCTGTAACCTAACAGGACTCTCCTTGCACCTTGCAAAGGAAGAGACACTGATCAGCAAGTGTATAAAGTGTATTTACAATCTCAATGAAAGGGTTCTAAATTAAATACAGATATACATAAATTTAACTTCTGTGTGCAAATTAGCACACACAAGGAAACATATACACAAGGATACCAGTTCCTCCAGGGAATTGTGCTGAGTTTCTGTTTATAAGTACAGAAATGATTAAAAGCATAAACAAAAACAGCAATCTTTCAGGGAATACCAGCCTATCAGTGCTGAGGTAAGTGTTCATCTATGTTATGTGCTTGACCTAAATTATACCATGAAGTCAAGACTCCCCACTCAATGACTTATTGGGCTCTTAACCAAAATGACTTACCAGAAGTGTGATAAGTATTTAAATAAGCCACCTGAGTGGTTTGTGTTCATCGAGAGCGGCCCTCTCAATTACAGGTTAGCATGGATAAGAAATGTCTAAATAACACTGGCTAATCTGGTCTTTAGAAAGGATCTCAGGGGAATATTCATGAATATTTCGGGGATTTAGGATACTGCCAATCATTTCCATGATCTGGACCCAAATGGGACTTCAGTGTTTAACTGGACAAGTGTCATCATATTGAACTCAAAACTTTTCGGTTACAACTCAATAATCTGCTCCTTTCATAATAAAACCACCTCATTTATTCCTGATTTTATTTTTAATTTTAAGCAAAGATGGATGGTATCAGGCCAAAAGTGTCCTTTCCCTTTCCCCCATGGCTGCATTAGGAGCCACGTCCACATTAGCGGGATGGCTCCATCCTCTTGTAGAGAAGCCAAATGCTCTGTGTGCTCCTATAAGCTACTTCAGGTCCTGTCCAAAACTTAAAACCAACCGCATCTTCCTTCATTCCTGGGTGGAATGTTAAGCCTTGATTTGCAGTAAAGTATGAAAAGCTTATTCTTACTGCTCTCCCTGTGTAAGAAACTGTGTTTGAGGGGACCAGTCGTTTGGGCATTGCTTCAAAAGGCACATTTATTCTAGTGGTGATTTAATTAAGCAGAGAAGGAAAGAGTAAGATCAAAAACAAATCAACAACAACAACAACAACAAAAACGCAGGATGGGTTTTGTGGAATACATTAAAGTAAACGAGAATCTGGATCTATACAAACCACTCAAGCTTCTCACCAATAGTTTAACCAGAGTCCCTAAGGTAGACTAATTCACAGTTACAACATGACACAGGCCTTCAGAAAACACTGTTTAAAAAAGTAGTTGAGAACTCTCAAGCAGCTTGCCCTGATGTCCAGTTCAAGTGTATGCAACGAAGAAGGCTGTGAAATTCAAAACTATGTGACAAAGAAAATTCAGTGCATATAACAGGCTTTGATAAATTATGAAAACTCATCGTATATATTACTATTTAAATAACATCTGATAGACATTTTGAAATAATTAACTTGTGTTCATATTCCATGCATTTTCTAGCAGGTTAACCCTGGGTTTGTGTCTTTGAGACTGTTTCCTACAAAGCTCCATTCTTTTGACAAATTCAGGCATTCCTTAGACAGAAATGGAGGTACTCGGGGTTTTTGTCTATTTACCCTCTTAAGTGTGTACCTGACCTCAAAAGGACTACTCCTTATTACCACTGGCACAGATGACTGGAAAGGCAAACTCTTTGGGGTTGTATTTGGGGTTGTATCCATTGCCTTTGAAAAATCCCTGGATGTCAAGACACCACCTGAATTTTCTCCAGGGGCAAGAACAAGTGACCACTTCCCTCCTGCGTGACCCCTCACTTCTTCCTCTTCCAAAGCCCCAAGTGGGCGGGATCCCTCTGAAGCACTGGACTTTTCCCCTATGGTTTTGCAGCACCCTCCTCGAGCAAACAAGGAAACACAACACAACTTGAAAACAAACCAACAACAGAAACGCCAAACAAACATGTGGGCAAACCAGTCGCCTCCTCCACGGCAGAGGCTCACTTTTTACTGCAGAATTCGGAGTTGTTCAGAAACCTTCGGATGACCAGTCCCAGGCAGACCACCAGCAGCAGCATGTAGCCCACGGTGCCCGAGAAGGTGGGGGCAGCGGGCGGCGCCTGGAGGAACTGGCGCAGGCCCTCCTCCACGTAGTACACCTGGTCGTAGATGCTGAGGAAGGTGAAGATGTGGAAGAGCTGGTGGCTGTGGCCGATGATGTCGAAGAGGCCCGGCTGGATGCGCTCGGGGATCTTGCTCACGTTGAAAAAGGCGGCCACCACCAGCCAAAAGTAGCGGCGGTAGAAGTGCACGAAGAGCGTGGGGTTCTCGCCGCGCAGGTCGAAGAGCCAGCTCTCGAGCATGATGGGGCAGGCCATGCTGAGCGGCATGACGAAGACGAAGGTGCGCAGCGCGAACGGGTAGGCGCACCAGTCGGTGCGGCTCTTGCAGCAGGCCACGGTGCAGGCCACGGCCAGCACGAAGGCCACGGGCAGCACCAGCGCGCGGTAGGCGGCGATAAGGTGCGTGCAGTCCACGTGCCAGCCCAGGCGCTGCTGCACGTACGGGGTCATCACCCGGGCGTCCAGCAGGCTGAGGCCCGGCAGCAGGTAGTAGTAGTAGGCCACGGTGCTGCCGAAGCCGTAGTAGCTGATGGACGCGTAGTCCAGGTAGAAGAAGGCGGCGCGCAGGCGCAGAGACAGGCAGCTGAACACGTGCGCCGTGCAGCTCATGGCGAAGGTCAGCAGCACGCCCGACGCGTAGCACCACAGCGGCAGCAGCCACGGGTGGTGGAAGGGCACGTCGCCGCCGCTCAGGAAGAACAGGCGGCAGAACTTGCTCAGGAACAGCAGCAGCGGGATGAAGTGCGTCCAGAAGTTGAGCGTCTCGTTGGTAGGCTTCAGCACCGAGGCAAGGCACTCCTGGGCGGTGCACGGCAGACGCCGGTAGCCCGACAGGATGAAGCACTCCACGAAGTCGTCGGGCACCTCGTCCCAGCGCAGCAGCGGCTTGGCCGCCGCCGCCGCCGGGCCGTCCCCGGAGGCGGCCGGGTGGGAGTGCCGGGAGGCCC